>NW_027270235.1:0-10214 GCF_030848805.1 Temnothorax longispinosus | reverse complement strand
TATCCTGCCTATCTATGACTGCTTGATATCCTGCCTATCTGTGACTGCTTGCTATCCTGCCTATCTGTGCCTGCTTGCTATACCTGCCGGTCCGTGCCTGCTTGCTATACCGGACTGTTGCATGCTTTCGCCTTGCACGCCAGAGATCTCGCCAACGGGAGGACGACGTCGACACCCAGGAGGCGCCGGGCAACGACACGGTGAGTCGCCTCGCATTTTTTGATATTCGTTTGCTTGCTTCGCTTTATTCACTTTCGCGAGGGCACGGGCCCTCTGGTCCTTCGAGAAAATTTGTCGACCAATCGCAAATCCGGGGAGCGCCTCATACCCCCCCGTGCATTGGTCCTTCGAGCCGGATCTGCGCGCTAAAGTAATAACGCCGACCTTTCGCTCGTGGATAGCATTTCTTAGTGGTTTTGATCGCGATTGCATTACAATTAATCAGTCGCGTATTCTACACCCGCCGCGATATCTCTCGGCCGCAACATTGCTTCGCGACGAGAATACGCGCGGGAAACTTGTCGTTTGATCGCTTTGTGGTCAATTGCTCTTGTCGTTCGTTATTGAATATTGTCGTTAACCGAAATATTCAACATTGGAATATTCTCGGTTAAGCCATACGTTCTCGCCGCGCCGTCGACGGCCTTGACGCTCGGTCACGGGCCGGCAGCGTATATACACATTTTTTCTACGTAAGCTCGCGTTCCATAATAACGCGCTACATTATTTTCGTTGTTGCTGGGTGTGTTTCGGCCAGACTCGAAATACATATTGAAAATACATACGGAAACTATTATTCCGATCGTTGGAATTCTCGCAAACAACATTGCCACCGATCGAATATACTGTTCGCCGGCACTGGTTCCCGGTATAAAATATATTGTAGCACTCAAGGTAATTCTATTAAAGACTATAATTACGATTATAATCACAATTGCAAAGAAGTTGGCGTAATTGAGGCTCATGTCGTGGATTATTGCTCGTGTCATGTGTGTACTGCTCATGTCGTATACGCTGCTCGTGTCGTAGTTCCGCGCACAACATGTATTGCCGGAAACTTAATCTGAACAAATACTTGAGTGCATTTCTCGCCGTAACCGGGCACCTGTGCCAACCTAATTGATAATTTTGATCGTTAATACAACTATTTTCTTAATTTGTACATCCCTTGCAACCCTCTTCCTTGCTAGCTCTACACTGCATTTAATACCCCCTTTTTGCGTTCGCCATTCGCTCTTGCGATTAACAAAATTGTCATTTTCGGCTACGTTATTATATCGAAATTGAGGAACATTCTCTCGGGAACATTCCATTGAGCCTTCGCGTAGGAATCCGAAACGAGCCATCTGTTATTCCTTGTCACCTTGGCGAGCGGAACGGTTGTGTTGTTTTTCTGGCATTCCAAAGTCGAGTCTTACGCACTCACCCCGTCCCGGGTCCCTTATGACTCATCGTGCACCGTCGAGTCACCATACACTCACGGTGCTTTTGGACACCGCCGTCTTGGCGCATCACCACTCGGGTGGCGCCGAACGGTAGGACCTCGTTACCGCCGTTTTGGCGTAGCACCATCGTTCTCCCGCTATCACGGAGGGCTTCGGGTGTCGCCGAACGGCTGGACCTCATTCGGAGGTCACACATCGTCACGCGTGATGTCTCTCGTCCGCACGTCGCTTGGGCACGTTCGCGGCGAGGATATTCGCGTAATCGTAGCTCGTTGAACGAGGGCGAGGCCCTACACCCTCGCCCCGTTAACGCGCACCGTCGAGTCACCTACACTCACGGTGCCTTTGGACACCGCCGTCTCGGCGTATCACCATTCGGGTGTCGCCGAACGGTAGGACCGCATTACCGCCGTCTTGGCGTATCACCACGTCCCTCCCGCTATCACGGAGGGCTCGTCGGGTGTCGCCAAACGGCCGAACCTCACTCGGAGGTCATAACCGTCGAGTCACACACACTCACGGCGTCATTGGATCCCGCCGTCTTGGCGTACTGCCACGTCCCTCCCGCAACCACGGAGGGCTCGTCGGGGTTCGCCAAACGGCCGGACCTCATTCGGAGGTCCTGCACAAGCTCGCTCGCTTTGAGCCTCAAGTGGAACCTTCCCACAGTTCGGAAACCCCTCCAACCGAGGAGGAGAAAATTGTATCGCTCGTGGCGCTCGATCCGCCTGACGCGGTGCATTCATTGCTCGAAAGATTCTCTTCAATCGAGAAAATTGGTCGAATCATAGCATACATTCTTAGGGTTGTAAATCACCTTCGGCAAAAAAATCCGCATCGGCCTCGTCGCTTGCTACCAGACGCCTTCAATTCCGTCTTCGGCTGGGTCCTCGTCGGGTCGGTATCGACGCAGGCGCCGGGATCCACACATTCGTTTATGACTCTCGATTCGTTGGACGCATCTCTTAGTCGATTTTGGCAACTAGACGAGATTCCATCGGTCCCACCGTATTCGCAGGAGGAGAAACGTTGCGAGGAATTATTCGCTCAGACCACGCGTCGGGACGCGTCCGGTCGTTTTGTCGTATCGTATCCTTTCAAAAGGGATAAACCTTGTTTTGTCGGCACGCGTCAAGTAGCCCTAAATAGATTTCGCGCACTTGAGCGTCGTTTTAAATTAGATGCAGAGTTTAAATTGAACTATAACAAATTCATGCAGGATTATTTGAATAACGGTTATATGAAAATGATTGAACGGCCGTTTCCGGTGGACGGACCTGTATTCTATTTGCCCCATCATGGGGTAATTAAATCGGAACTCCCCGCGCTAGCTTCCATTCGCATACCTCGTACTATCGCCATGGCCAACGTAATCCGACGGGAGATACACGGATTTTGCGACGCGAGTGAACAGGGCTACGGAGCCGTTGTATATATCAGGATCGTCGCCGAGGACGGGGTACTGATTCGAATGCTCAGCGCCAAGTCAAAGGTGGCCCCGCTTAAGGCCATCACCTTGCCGAGACTCGAGCTTTGCGCAGCCGTTTTACTGTCGGACTTAGCGGAGTATATCGGGAACATTCTCCGGCCTAAGATTACTATCGACGGCACGTACGCGTGGTCTGATTCCGAGGTCGCGCTCGCCTGGATACGTTCGGCCCCCCACCGTTGGAAGACGTTTGTGCGTAATCGTGTGGCCCGCATCCAGTCCAACACAGATATCTCTTGCTGGAGACATGTCGACACCAAGTCTAACCCCGCCGATTGTTGCTCAAGGGGCTTGTTTCCTCAAGAATTAGTGGATCACCAGCTTTGGTGGACTGGCCCTGCGTGGCTCGCCGAATTCGAACCCACTCCAGAAACGATATTGGAAGCTGACGATTTTCCGGAGGAAGAAAAATCTCATGCTTTTGTTGTCGTAAATCCTGCTGATGTCGTAAACTCTGCTTCTGTTGTTGATTCGCTTCTCGATCGTTTTTCGTCATTGGATAAACTCGTTAGAATATTCTCTTATTGTCTTCGTTTTGTTAATCGACTCAAGTCGAATTCACCCCACAGAACTCTTGTTGTAGACCAAGTCGAATTCCATTCGACCCTGCTATACCTCGTTAAAGTTGTTCAATCTTGTCGCTTTGCAGAGGATCTCGATAGGCTGAAACGCAATCAACATTGCTCCAAACCTCTGCGACAACTCGCCCCTTTCGTGGACGCGCGCGGAGTCCTCAGGGTGGGCGGTAGACTCACGCACTCCGCAATGTCTCATGAGGCCAAGCACCCCGCGTTATTGCCCGGTAAACACCGGCTCACGGAACTCATAGTGGAGCGCACCCACCGCCTACACTTGCATCCGGGGCGTCGAGCGTTGCATTACCTACTACTGCAACATTTTTGGATTCTGGGGGCCCATCAGGCCATCAAACGTTGTTTGTCGCGTTGTTACCAATGTTTCCGGGCGAACCCGCGTACCTTGCAACCGCCCATGGCGGACCTACCGCTCGACCGGGTACGTCAGGCCAAACCCTTCTCAATCGCCGGGGTCGACTACGCGGGCCCCTTCTTTGTATATAATCGTCGTTCTCGCGGGGCAACGCCGTTCAAGGCGTACGTGTGCATTTTCGTTTGCTTTACCACGAAGGCGGTTCATTTGGAACTTGCTTTTTCCTTATCTACAGACTCGTTTTGTCAGCTCTGAGGCGTTTCATCGCTAGGCGCGGTCGCTGCTCGCGGATCTACAGCGACTGCGGCACCAATTTCGTGGGGGCTCAGCGCGAGCTCGTCAGCTGCATGGAGGCGGCCTCAGGGCGAGAACAAATCCAGTGGTCCTTTAACCCCCCTTCCGCGCCACACTTTGGTGGCCTCTGGGAAGCGGGGGTTAAGGCGACAAAGACCCACTTGAAACGCGTGGTGGGAGCGCAGATCCTCACGGTGGAGGAATTCAGCACCCTCCTAGCACAGGTAGAATCCATCCTGAATTCCCGACCTTTGTGCCCCACCAGCTCGGATCCCCACGACCTCGGGGTGCTCTCCCCGGGGCACTTTATCACATTAGAGCCGCTCGTAGCGGTTCCTTATCCCGACCTAGACCCGGTGCCGATAGGCAGACTCGATCGATGGCAGCTGGTGCAGCACATGCACCAACAGTTCTGGAAACGGTGGCATGAAGAATATCTACACACCCTCCAGCGACGACCAAAGTGGTTAAAGCCGGCTGACGCGATATCAAAGGGCACGTTGGTCCTTCTAAAAACCGAAAACGCCCCTCCTCTGGCGTGGAGACGAGGGCGCGTCGAGGAATTGCATCCGGGTCGTGACGGGGTCGCCCGGGTCGCTACGGTGAGGACGGCGGATGGCCTCCTTAGTCGCCCTCTGGTGAAGCTGTGCCCTCTGCCGATGGACGGCTCACCGGAGGGACTCGCTCAAACATAGAAAATACGGTGTATTTTGGTGGGCGGTAATGTTTGGCGCACCGCCGTGTATCATAGTGTAAATAGTAGTTAATGATAGGATTGATTTCGTGTTGTCGTGTTTCACATTGTTAATTGTACGGTTCTTGTGTTGATTAGTTATACCGGGTTAAATTCTCGCGCCTATTAGCGAAACGTCGGTGGATCGCGATTAGTACACTTGTCGATATTCGCGCGACTCACCCGACTCGTGCTGCCCGCCCGCGGGTGGCATCCCCCATTATGAGAAGAATTCGGTACTCGCTCGCGCCGTACTCGGCAGGTGCGTGAGCCGGAGTACGGAAGAGAGGGACTCCTCGTCAAACAGTCGGAGAGGACACATCTCTCCGCAGAACTTTTCGTCAAGCCGCCGTGCGGCACACACATACATATTCGCAAGACAGCCGTCTTACGGCAAACACATTTTTGGCCAGCCGTCTTACGGCAGGGACTCATCAGTCGAACGTCGTGAAGCTCACACGTTACCGTTTCGCATGTGCAAACTTGGAGTGCTCGGTCGCCCATCGCAGACCACGAAGGCCTAATCGCTTGATATCCTGCCTATCTATGACTGCTTGATATCCTGCCTATCTGTGACTGCTTGCTATCCTGCCTATCTGTGCCTGCTTGCTATACCTGCCGGTCCGTGCCTGCTTGCTATACCGGACTGTTGCATGCTTTCGCCTTGCACGCCAGAGATCTCGCCAACGGGAGGACGACGTCGACACCCAGGAGGCGCCGGGCAACGACACGGTGAGTCGCCTCGCATTTTTTGATATTCGTTTGCTTGCTTCGCTTTATTCACTTTCGCGAGGGCACGGGCCCTCTGGTCCTTCGAGAAAATTTGTCGACCAATCGCAAATCCGGGGAGCGCCTCATACCCCCCGTGCACTAACTCAACTGTATATAAATAACACTATTTTGTATATTAAATAATTTTATTAATTGTATTTCTCAACAAACTATATAGTATACAATCTCTCAATCAATGGTTTGATTATTTATTTTCTTTTTAAAGTCATAACCTTCTAACATGTTTAATGAACATCTTAATAACATAAGTACTGTTTAATCAAATTATTTTGCTTCTTTTATATGATGAATTAGCGGAAACTTTAAATTAATATTCGTGTGTTTATCGAAAATATAAAATTGTTCACAGTTGTGGAACAATTAAATGATTTGAAATTAATTGTTTCTGTAAATAAATCTTAAGAAAGAATATATATTTGAAAATGGTATTTGTGACTAGTGTGTATGGAACTCTAATATTATAACTCAGTATTAATATATTTTTAAAGCAATTCACAATATTCAAGTGAATTATATATCCACTAAGATACGTATCAACCGGGGTACAGTTCGTTTCACATATGATGTGTGCATTATGTGTGCATGATGTGTGCAATGAAATGTGTGCATGATGTGCGCATGATCATTTTTTTATGCCTTGTTTGGCATTCAGTGGAACAACAAAAATAAATAATAGTATTATGCGTATCATGAAACGGATAATGCACCCATTATCAATAGGCTTGTTCTTTGTCACACTGGTACATTGAACTGCACACTAAACACTTGATACTGTGCTTTCGCCACATTTTAAATATGTGGCCAGGTTTAGCAGAAAAACTACTGAGGTTTGTTTTTTTACAAAGAACTCCCCTAACTGGTACATATTAGTGCAAGAATTTAGAGGTAAAACAAAAATATACTTGCCCTACTCTAACTGATAATACCCTATACTATTTCATTTGAAGTACAACGCGAGTGTACAATTGTGGACAGAAAGGCACTGTACATTAGCACAATTAATTAAATGTTTTATATTATTTGGGAAGAATAATAAAAGATCAGTATTCAGATGGTTTAATAAGATTTTTCAGGAAAACACCAATAATAGTGCTACATTGCGTCATTGTTATTATTTCTCATGTTATTATTAGTTGGTGTCCGCTAACCAATAAGTTATTTTTATGGACAAACCAGATCAAATACACATTAAAGATAAGATACAATTTACAGATTGCTGAAATCCGTTCAGCCTCTTTTATTATTGGTTAAACGAAGAAAATTGCTGAAAAAATCATTTGATGTTAAAATCAACTAAAAGTCCTTTTTTTAAGATTTTGGGCAACTGGAAATTCTTTGAAAACTTGGCTCCGGCTGGGTTCCCTACATTAATTAAATATTAATTATTCCAGTATATATACCTATGTACTATATATATTTTTTAATTAATGTAACATTATAATTTTTTTTTTTTTAATTTCAAGTTTCTAAATTTTTACAATAAATTGTTTATAAAACTTACAAAATTTTAAGATCCATTTAAATTATATAATAAACAAACTAGAATTATTTTTGGTGTTGGGGATTGTATATAGTAGTAGTAGTAGTAGTAGTAGTAGTAGTAGTAGTAAATAGCAGTAATAGCCGTAATAGTGTAGTAGTTGCATTGTCTGCAATAGCAAATTTTGTGTCCAATTGAATGACACCATAACGGAATATGTATTATAGCTCCAGCAACCTAGAAAAATAAAACTTTATTTTAACAGATCCTGCATTATATGTTATTGTGCGAATAATAGAAGTACATTTTTGCCTTGACAGAGCATATGAGAGGAATATTGATTTCAAATAGTCCTAAAGCAGTAAAACGTTAATTCTCATGGAAAAGCTGAAGTGAAAAATGCACCACCTAAATAATCACCCCTATATAAGTTCATACAAAAGAGTACTGATCCAAAAATATTTGTATTTAAAATGTTACATATAAATAATCTTACTTCAGCCCGTAAACTGATTTAGACTCCAGGAAAGCATTGTGCAAAATGCTTGCCATTGCCGAAACTAAACGTATATAACAAAATTAAAATCACGTTATGCCACTTCTCTTATCTAACTATAGTAACTATGTTCGCACGCATCAACCCGATACACGCACGAATATCTGAATATTCAAAACTATTTGGTAATATCGAAAAATAATTTAGACAAAAAGCTTTGAGGAGGACGTAAATTGATTTCAAAAATTTTTTTAGCTAAAAGTGCAGCAAAGGTGTAAGATTACCTTTGTTTTATCTCAAAATAAAATTATATTATATATAGTTTTAGACTTCTTGATTTTGTTTTTTATTAAGAAAATTAGCCACTATACTGTAATTAGTGCTAATTACGGAGTGGTCTGATATGATGTATATTTATAAATAAGCTAATAAATAAAACTCAACGCATTTTCTCGATCCGCTGACAAATGTAACTGACGTACAGAAATGGAAGAGCATAGAAGAATGTCCTATGTACATTAGCCTAATATTATTTCAATGTCAATGTTTGTTTCTATACTACGGGGCTGATGTATAGTATAAAGGCAAAAAATTATATTAGTTAAACATAGAGTAGACATTGTGAGAAGTTGTAGACTAAAATTTGTATTTATCTGGTGGTAAAAATGAACTCGTATTAGTAAAAATTACTAAAGAGAATGATAATTTAAATTACAACAGTAATTCATGCTACACAACATAATGTATTCGAATCTTCGTATTTTTAGTATATTAGAATGAAATCAACATTCGTAAAAATTATAGTGCTATAAAAAAATAGAGAGAGAAGTTTAATCTTTAGAGAGCCACATTATAAGATGTTATTCTGACAAGAAGAAAAAAAATATTATTGTAATTTATACAAAATTTAGTAGTTAAGAATTTTTGAGGACTGCTAATTATAATACAAATTCTGAAGTCAAAATTATCAAATTTAAAATGGCTGGAATCGAAGGCCTCTACAGGTTAATTATTAATTGATTATAAATCCATATTAGGCTGCGATATAATCGATAATTAATAATCAACTGATCAATTGCAGATCAATTGATAAATTGCAGATAACATATGTTAAAATTACCTTTGTCGCTAAAATATACATTCATGATGAACATATTGAATCGATCGAAATTTGGTAATTACAGCATTGTTTCATTTATTAAATAATAAACTTGAGCTTGTGGTGAAATCAACATAAGAAACCGATAAGTTTTTCCCTCGAATGCTGTACTGCGATCTTATTCAATTCGCGAGATCTCTAGATATATATCGTATATGTGATGACTGAATAAACCCATTCGTAATTAGTATGCACATTCTGCAGTACCAGTTTGTTAACATGGGGAAGGGTATAGCTTTAATAAATTAGTGTACGCGATTATACGTACAACGTTTTCATCGTATCCAATAATGCTATTTTCGCGGCCTACGATGTCCTGCAGATGCGCGCACGAAAATATCATTATTTGTGAATCGTGCACCGTACGACCTGAAATATGAAACAACCGAACATATTAGCTATAATAAAATATAATAGATTATGACAACTTATAAAAGATGCAGTTATGCAATAAGGAACCAAGCGCCATTTTTCCTCGTGATTTTAATTCTGCATTGCCAAGTGATCATAAACTGGACAGGAGATTGTTCTAAAAATCCATATAACACTGGATTTGTATTTGAAAAGATTAATTTCGGTAATATATGTGACGTCGGCATGTATTATAACGTTGGCACAGCAATTTTATTTCTGATATTTCGCGAAATTTATTCTAGCGGAAAGGGTACGGTTTGAAATTGGTTCTGCATTGCAGAATGCGTCCAATATACAATCCAGATCTTGTAAATATTGATTTCAAAATAATTAAAAAGCGTGTAATAACGACGGCACAAAAAAATCTTTAAATGTCAATAGGATTAATGAAAAACTTATTATCAGCCATAATTTTGCATATAAGAAAAGTTATTTACAATATTTTTATTAGAAGACTTTGTCGCTCTTTGTCTTAAACAAACAATGTAATGAGAACATTAAATATCTCATTGTGTCTCCAATGACTTAAAGCTTGCATTTAAATGAAGCGCGGTTTAAAGATATATTTAACAAAATGTCAACAAATTTATACACCTACATATATCTTATTAGAAATTTTAATGATATAAAGAGTGAGATCGCAGTATTAATAAATCTTGTGATGTACATTATATATACAACAATCAATTTCTTAATGACACGTTTAAGTTACAAAGCTGAATCTGTGATAATATTTGCTTTTTTAAGAACAGCTGATAAAAACCTTGACTTTACGAATTAAAGATTATTATTTTATTTCGCATTAATTATAAGTATATATAACTAAATATGCTTTTTATAAAGATTGTTTTTTTTCCGTATATGTATTTTAAATGAGATATTTTGAAAAGATGTTTCACTACACACACACACACACACACCACACACACACCACACACACATACTATATATATTATATTGTATA
>NW_027270234.1:0-10213 GCF_030848805.1 Temnothorax longispinosus | reverse complement strand
AGTACAAACATAATATATTTATTTGACTTATGTCCATTTCTACCATTATAGATTAACTTTAATCACGGTTTAACTTACTTTTTATCTTTTTCTAGTTCTTGAAATTAGAGAAAGATAAAAGTTAAGCCAAAATCAAAGTTAATCTGCATTGGTAGAAATGGATATTAATGATAAGGAAAAGTTTTAAAATCAATTTTGCTTATTTAAAAGTTAATGTTCTTTGCATTTTTTATAAAAAAGATTACTATATGTATTAACTATTACTTATCATTTTTACTATTAATTTTACTATTACTTATTATTTTTAGGACTAAATATAATTAACAAAAATAACAAAGTTTTAATACACAAAAATAATCTATTTTATTGTTATTCCTTATTTTTTCTAATTAAATTACTCAATATTTTTGTCAGATTCATTTCTCAGACGAGATGTGGGAAAAAACACGGGGAGGTAAACGCCGCTTGAAATCTACAGCAGTTCCAACTATTTTTGGTGATCGTCTGATACATACATCTGTACAAGAAGAAGATGAACCAAAGAATATTCCTGAAAATGAACATGAAAATTTTAATAATACATCGCAAGAAGCACAAGAAAGACCCATAAATAATGGTAAGATCTCATTACATTACATTACAGTATTTATTAGTGATAATATAAAAACATTTTTTAAGAAAGTAAAGAATTATATGTTAAAATTTTTAATTTTTTAATGTTTATAATACTTGAATTTTGTATACTTTTTTCAATTATTAACCGACATTGAAACTATAGAACTTGTTTTGATTATATGACATAATATCGGAGTATACTATACTACTTTTCCCTTAATTAAAAAAGAAACCTTAAAAAATGTTTGTAATAATAATAATTATTTGAAAATTATGAAGAAAATCTAAAGTGTGTTCAAAACTATTTTAAATATAATAAATATATCGCTTTTTGTATAAATAATGAAATACAATACTTAAATTATCATTTTTATCATAAATTAGTCGAAAATTCGTACTTTTAAGCTAAAAATAAATATTTATTACTTTTTAATAGGGCTTCTTTTGAAACCAGTATTTAATTTTTTTCTGCGACCAAATGTCAGTTTTTTATTTCAAAAAATTTATGTGCAGGTGATGTTCACAACAATTCAGAAGAAATTCAGGAAACTGAAGGAAGTATTGAAGAACTGAAGGAAAAAACGCCTTTCGAAGAAACACTTGAACAACGATTTAATAGATTACAAAAATTATATGACAAATCGGAAAAATCTAGGATAGCTTTGAAAAAGAGTCTTATTGCAGCCAATAAACGGAATAAAAAATTACAACAGGAAGTACGTTCAAACAAATTAAAGGAAAGTTTATCTTGCATTCTAAATGAAGATCAAATTAAATTATTAACTCGAGAATATAAAAGAATGCCTCGTTGGTGCAACGAAACTTTGATAAATGCTTACAAATTAAGATTTGCATGTGGTACAGCAGGTTATGAAGAAATATTACGGCAAAAACTTCCTTTCCCTTGTATTAGAGTACTAACAAGAAAATTGGAAAATTTAAAATTTTTTAGTGGTGAAGTAATTACAGAAGTATTCGAATTTTTAAAAATTAAAATTGCTTGCTTTGAAAAAGATTTGTACAAAGATTGTATGATAGTTCTCGACGAAATGAGTATTACACCAGGAAGGTTTTACGATACATCAACGAATATGTACGTTGGCAATGTAACTCTAGTCGGGCACGATCATACTGCAACGGCAACTCATGCATTAGTTGTAATGTTAGCTGGGCTTGGTGCAAGGTGGAAACAAGTAGTGAGATACGATCTTACGGGCGATTCTGTAAAAGGTGCAAATTTAAAACCTGTGATTGATGAAATTATTATAAAAGCCGAAGAAATTGGATTGCGCGTCCACGCAATCACCTCGGACATGGGCTCAGCTAACCAAGCTATGTGGAGAGCGTACGGCATTAATGCTTCGCGACATTCACAAATAATTAATTGGTGTACGCATCCGTTCGATAAGAAAAGGAAATTGTATTTTTACGCGGATTCACCACATGCTTTTAAAAATACAAAAGCGGGGTTTTTAAATAACAAAATTATTACTATTCCTGATAAGTTTTGCGAAAAATATTCTTTACCTTCAAATGTAGCTAATTGTGAACATTTAAATGACGTACTTAACGAAGATAAAAATATTGATTTAAAGTTAGCACCCAAGCTACGTGAAGAAAATTTAGATACTAGCAATCACTTTCTAAAAATGCGAGTCAGCAATGCAACCAGAGTTTTTTGCGAAGAATTAAGTTCAGGATTACAATACTTGGTAAATAACAATTATAGTGATGAACGATTAACAACTGCGTGGTTCATAGATTTTATGGCACGATGGTTTCATATCATGAGCAGTAGGAATATTGGAATAGCTTTAAGTCATGAAAGGCCTGAAAAGTATAATGAAGCAATTGAATTTCTTGAAGAGGCTATTGAACTTTTCACATGTATGAAAGTAGGCAATGATGGTAGGTGGAAACCGTTTCAAACTGCGCTAATAATATCTACGAAAACGGTTATTGAATTATCAAAAGATTTATTAAGTAATGGTTTTACTTTCTTTTTAGCATCACGATTAACACAAGACTGTTTAGAAAATTTGTTTTCGATAATTAGACTAAAAAATGTTATTCCAAACGCTCTGCAATTCAAAAATAATTTGAAACTTATTACTATTTCACAATTTATGAAACCAATTTGTAAAAGTAATTATCACGAAGACGATCGTCAATTCTTATCGGAGTTTTTAGATATCCTATTAAAAAATCGCTCTGTTAACTCGCATTTTTTAACAAGTAATACTAGTAGTTTTGAGCCACTTATTTCTAATCAACGCCAAAATCTAAGCCAGACTGAATTAAATGTTTTATATCACATAGCTGGATATATCGTAGCAAATATTCATAAAAATCAAAAGGTTTGCGATGTATGTATAAATGCTACCAAATCGAATACAATTATTAATGACTCTTATACTTTATTAAGCAGAATCAAAACCAAAAAACGAAAATGCTACTTTTTTGTAAACATTGAAACATTTAAATTTTTCATCCAAATGGAAAGAATTTTCCGAATGTTCTATGAGCAAGTGCATTTGCATAAAATTAATTTGAAAAGTTTTTTTGTCACTAAATACGAAGAAATTGCATTTTCATTACCCGAATGCCACAATCTGAAAAGAAAAATTATTCTTCGTTATCATGCGTTTAAACTGAAGTCTCGTTCAACGAAATTAAAATCGAATAAGAGTGCAACTTGTGCCAGTAAAAGTGTAGCAATGCATGAATATGTCAAATAAAATATATTTTATTCTTTGCTTTTATTTGGTTTCGTTCTTTTTTATACTGTTTTCGTAGAAATAAAATAATTGGCAGTTTTAGGATACATTCTTTCAAAAAATGTATGCATTATAAGTCATTTATATTACGCTACATTTGTTTTGAAAAGTAGAAAATAAATTAACATGGATTTATTTTGTTTCAGATGCAATCGTCTGCTGCCAATATACATCCAGCATTAAAAAAGAAATTTAAAATATAAATCGAAAACTGATCAAGTTTTACAACATTTTTTTTATACATTTATTATTATACACAAATTAATTTTACACGATTCAGCAATTTTCAAACATTTCATATACACATTTTTGAACATTTTTGCATTTATATATTTATTTTTTTAAGTTACATCTGTTTTTTGTCATCAATATATATTTTTTACGAATCAATAAATATTTTTTACGAAAGGAACTCTTGCGCATCAATTACCACTGAAAGAATTTGTTTATATTTTATTATTTGTAAATAAACTATAACTGTAAGAATTACTGTACAACATTTTCGGTATTTAAATATGAAATATTTTATTTTTCTCATTGTATAAGAATAATTTACTCATAAAAAAGTCATGTAAGGTTTCATTGTTGACATTTTTCCGCGATGCTGATTGCTTTTTTATTGCACTTATTTCGTAAACATCTATCATTACTTATTTTGACAGTTTGTGTATTAATTCGTTAATAGTATAATGTAATAGGAATTGTATAATTAAAGCTAAATAACACGCGCGTAGCGCGTGTCTGTCATGTCTAATTATATAAAATATACACATTTGCATTGAAACACGTTTGAGTTTTGCCGCTGAATATACCACTTCCGGTTTTGAAACAAATGGCGACGGTTAGTCCGATCCCTCTCTAGAGGATCCCTACTCTCAGGCTTCTCTCTGATTATATATATGTACATATGTATCATATGTATATATAAGCATTATTGGAATCATTGGAAAGATATTACATTTCACGCTTTATTTATCTGTTTTCAGTATATAGTCATTGACTGGAACATTGTTATACAGCATTCGAGAAATATCAAACTACAGAAGTTAAATGTCAGTTCTTCGAAAAGGGATGATATGTGACAAGATATCCGTTTCTAACCATATACAGAATACTGCCAGATAAAAGCTGCTTAATTTTAAAAATTGATGTAAAGTGGTGAAAAATATTGATCTCTCTCTCACTCATCTTGATTATGCGATTATAGTTCCAAGTGTTCCAACTTTGACAATAAGATGCTAAATCAACAACATCCTCTATTGAGTACCATAGACTCATACATAGAGCCGCTTTTGAAGCGTGTCTTACAAACTAGGAGATTAGGTAAGACTTGTTTATTGTTAATTCTTTATTTTATCTATATTTGATAATTAAAAATTATTTTTTTATTGTGGATATATTGCATTTTCTTAAGGCATTTGTTATGGTTTGATAAAATTGGATTCGGTGTCATCAAGTTGCAACAAGAACAAAAATGATTGTTTCAAGTTGTCAATTCCTTATGCTGGAGAACATCTCGCATGGAATGTATTCTTTGATTCACAATGTCCAGAAATGGGCCCAGACTTCATATTCAACGATCAGAATTTTTTAATGGACCCTGACATTGATATTTTATCTACTTGGGTGCCTAGTCTTGTTAAATGGAATCCTAATGATATCGATGCACTGCTGAATGTGCTAATCGAATTGTTAGTATATTACAAAGAACATCAGGTAAGTGGTAACTGTCATTATATAGCTCATGGATGTATATTTATCATTTACATCTTAAATTTGATGTATAATACATTCTTTATATTTTTATAAAAGTTTGTATTTAATTATAATTATTTAATTCATTTCCAGATACTGTTACTTGGAAAACAAGGAGATCGATTGCAGTTTGAATACAGCACACTTGTTGGTGAAACAGAAATATGTAAAGAAGATATAGAAGTAATGATGTTACCACTAGGATCGAAGCCCATAGAAGCAAGATTTTTAATTCGCATATCTATGGATTATTCTCGATTGCCTCCGCGTATCAATAAATCACAGAATAACGAGGCGATGCTTCTGGTTACATTTTATGGCCCAGATTGGAATCGTATTTTGCCGCAACTTTATTTATCCAAGACTTTGGAAGATATTTTTGGTGGGTCAGAATCTTTGCGTATTCCACCATTACCGCCCAACAAATATCTAATGGATTATGTTCCTGAAGTGATAAAATTCATGGAAGAGAAAGTATATAATTTCTTATACTCACATTTTATAAGATTATCTAATTGGCAAAAGATATTTATACCTACATACTTTCTGTTGCAGATAAGCAGTGTAGTTCAATGTTTTGATAGCAGAAAAGAATTTATTGCGATTCTAATTGTATTACAGCGTGGCAGCATACTGGAATATGATGCTATACAGTTTAATTGGATTACTATATTGTTGGAATACCGAGACTTCCATTTTCTTATACATTTCAATCTTTCATCAATATTTCCGAAAGAGAAACCGCAAATTACATTGCAATCGGTGTATCATATGACATCACAGGGTACTTTGTATAAAGAAGTATTGGATGATGTACCATACAGTCCTAGATGGTCAATAATGCTGATGGTTGACAAATTATTAACATACATAATAGAAAGTGCTGTTCAAAAGTTTCAAGCGAACTCTGTCAGAAATAATCGTTTTTAATAATTTATTCTGAAGAAAAAGTTATATTTTATTACAGAGAATGTATATTTAATAGTTGCAATTAAAATAAAAACTATTGGTTCCAATGTAATAAACACTAATATATTTTTGCGTTATTTTTTTTAAGTCGAATCAATTGTTTCTCGGTCCAGAAAATCTTTTTACGAAATTAATAGAGTTAATAAACAGATTTGTATAATAATAATTCTACAAACGTTTTGAAAAAATATAATGTTATAACATTATTTAATAAATTTAAAGTAAAAGTAAGTCTATGAATAATATATATAATCCAAGAATTTTATTAGCCGAATGAAGTTGAAATACAATATAATAGACGTTATTAACATTTCTCAACGGGTCGTGTCGAATTATTCATTCAATAATTAAAATGTCAAAGCTATATTTTTAAAGTATTTTAAAAAATCTAAAAAAATTCATGAAACATCTGTCTATATTGTAGTTGACGATTTTATAGTCATTTTGATAAACTTCGTTTATTTAATATTTTCTGACAGGCTTGCAAGTTTTACAGTTTCGAGCAGATATCACTTTGACTCGGACGCCATAGACC
Source organism: Temnothorax longispinosus (assembly GCF_030848805.1). Classification (NCBI taxonomy): domain Eukaryota; kingdom Metazoa; phylum Arthropoda; class Insecta; order Hymenoptera; family Formicidae; genus Temnothorax; species Temnothorax longispinosus. The sequence goes on along the minus strand of NW_027270234.1, from coordinate 3,562 downwards.
CACATATGCAGCTTAAAACCCAAATCTAAAGGTGGAAGCACATAAAATTGCAGGAGCCATGAGCACGAATGCAGAAGCCATATGCGCATGCGCTATGGTATCTGCATTCTGCCCATGGTTTCTGAATTTTCAATCTACATAAAAATACATAAGCATAGTTTATATAGGTGCGTTCGGGAAGACGCTATTAGTGCTATTTGCTTATTTTATCCTTGTTTTACACCTGATGAGCGATAAAGATAGAATGATGCAATAGCGCTAATAGCGCGCTTCCCGAACGCAGCCTATGTAGATTGAAAATTCAGAAGCCACAGCCATGCAGAATACAGGCAGATACCATAGCGCATGCGCATATGGCTTCTGCGTTTTGCTCATGGCTCCTGCAATTTTATGTAATTTTATGTATGTACCTTAAATGTGGAAGCACATAAAATTGCAGGAGCCATAAGCAGAATGCAGAAGCCATATGCGCATGCGCTATGGTATCTGTTAGAGCTCTACGGATACCATAGCGCATGCGCATATGGCTTTTGCTTTCTGCTCATGGCTCCTGCAATTTTTACATAAAGTTCTCGAGTTTCTAAAACTTCTCTATTTTGTAGCCAATCAGTACAATCTGCTGCTGCTTTTCTCTGCCCATGAAATTTTATCTTTATGACCTAGTTTACACCGATCTCTTGATACGCGTATCAAATAGTATATTTGAACTGATCAGCCAATAATCAGACTTATTTACTAGTTATTCACTATTTAATACGCGTATCAAATGATCGGTGTAAACTAGGCCAATGCTAAAACTCCATAGACGCGGAAAACGTCGTGCGGTAGAGTGCGTTGACCAATCACAAATTTTGATTTTGCCGCAGGCGACTTGCGGCAGCCTTCTGATTGGTCAACGCACTCTACCGCACGGCGTTTCCGCGTCTATGGAGTCTTAGCATTAGCATCACTATCGGTCAAGTCACGGTCCGGTAAAAATTAATCAATCAGAACAGAGAAAACTGACCTCAAGTTTAGTAAACTTTGCTCTAATTGGTCAAATTTCAATCCAATCTCAATCCAAATCCGTAGGCTGATACGGGCATAACTAAAGTGATACGAGTATCAAGAGATCGGTGTAAACTATAGGCCACTGAACATGCCCTGCGGCCACATGCGCATGCTCAGTGGCCGCACGCGCATGAAAAAGTGCGCAAATTTGAAACGTATGATACTTATATAATGCATATCACTTATTGTTAGTTTTCAATGATGAATATACCCAGATAGCCAAGTCTGTTCAAACAAATAATGCCAAATACTTGCTACAAATTTTGGTTTCAGAAATGGTACAAATTTGCATTAAAATTTGTTTTATCAAATGTTGTCGACAAACTGCTAGCAAATACGTAGCAAAACATGCGTATGTACACAATTGACGCCAAATTGATACCAAATATCGAGCAAAGCTTAGTAGTACCTGATAACAAATTGGCATCAAATTGCCGCTAAAATTAGTTGACAAAACCTAACGCCAAATTAATGCCAAACATTGAGCAAATTTTGGTGACAAAGCTTGAGAACAAATTGACGCCAAATACCGAGCAAACCTTAGCAACTACTTGATAACAAATTGGCACCAAATTGCTGTTAAAGTTTGTTGACTAAACCTAACACCAAATTGATACCAAGGACCGTATTTTCGAGCCTGCCTTAATGATTTTCGTATGCGATTTTCTATTTGAAAAGCATTGAATTTCGCATGCAAGTTTCATGAAAACGATTCAAGAATAGAGCCCCAAATATTGAGCAAATTTTGGTAACAAAACTTAAGAACAAATTGACGCGCTCGAATTCCTTCGCATTTTGCAAACGCCCGATCGTTTCATTCAGATGGCGCGACGCATGAGTCGCCACTTTCAAAGCGCCCCCACCTCCTTCCTCGCTCTCGTTCAGTGTCATGGCCGCTCTTGCTGCGTTTCTTCGGACGAGAAGAGTACGTTTTCTTTCTTTCGTAACTGATTGAGCTAAGCGGCACGTATTTTGGAGACCAACCGAGCGAGATTCGACTTCCCAAGGAGAGCTCACCGCCAGGAAAAAAAGAGCTGCGGCAGCTTGCGTCCGAGAGGGAGGATTGAGGCAAGGAGTCCGGTCCAGCGAGCAGGGCTCTTCCGATATTCTCATTTGGGACGCCATATTGGAAGATCGACATTGATCGTAGTAGTACAAGGGGCGCTGTAAGGTTAATTCTCGTCTTGAGATCTTGGAATTGATCTCATTCTTGTGACTTTGGTTTATATTTTAGTCCTAGAATTGATCTCGTAGACAAATGCAGAGGCCCCCCTCTTTTTTTTTCTTTTCTTTTCTTACTTTAATTTCAATCAGTAATCCAGACTCCTTAATTCCGTCCTGTAAGATTTGGTTAATTCTCGTCTTGAGATCTTGGAATTGCTCTCATACTTGTGGCTCTGGTTTATATTCTAGCCCTAATGTAATTTTAATATATGCATTACAATTTTACACTGTCAAATAATAAATAATATTGTTTGATAATAATAACAACAGTATAGATAATAGTAACAATTTTATTACTTGACTTATTTTATTTTATTTTTGACAACTCGTATATACATTAATTGTGGCTAAGGTCTATACTATGTCATAGTGTAGATCTTAGCTACGTTTCTGACAAGTCAGTCCAAAGTATGCGGCTTTATTTTTTATTCTTTTTATCTATAGCAATTTTATTTTTTTTTTATTTTTTAATTATTTTTTTATGTATTATCTCTTATGTATCAGGTTTCTGAAGAAGACTAAGTATATAAAGTCGAAACGTAAAACGTTAATTGTATTTAAAATTTGTTTAATTAAACGAGATTTTGTTTTTAAAGAGTGAAAACAAGATCGGCCCCATTTTTTTCGCATTCGATTTTGGTCATGAAGTAGGTACCAAACAAAAGGTCTCGTCAATCTGATTACGGATATGTCAGTCTCAGAGTGTACATACCTATTTACCGTTCCAGAGATATCGAACTCCAAAAATTCCAAAACCAATAGATGATGCCTGTTATGAACGTTCTCGGTAATGTCAATCTCGGGGTAGGATATACGACTCGGGACCCGGGTCAGAGAGAATAATCTTTATTGTCTTTTTGAGGAGACCGATAGCTTTCGTGGTTTCTGCGCTACTGGTCGCCGGTTTTGGAATTTTTGGAGCCCGATATCTCTGGAACGGTAAATAGGTACGCTCTGAGACTGACATATCTGTAATCAGATTGACGAGACCTTTCGTTTGGTACCTATTTTATGACCAAAATCAAATGCGAAAAAAATGGAGCCATTTGCCTATGAACACTTGTTCTCACTCTTTAAGTTGATGACCTTTTTATAACTCGAAAATCAGCCAGCCTTCTATCCTATAGTTTATTTTGTACTGTTAGTTTTTTTAATTTAGTTAATATTTTTTTCCATTAACACATTTGTTTATAGTGATTGTGCAGTAGAAAATCTGAAAAAATAATGTTTTTAAAGAGTAAAGATAGTATATATTTCGAAATATATGTATTTTATGTAAACATAACTG
>NW_027270233.1:0-10233 GCF_030848805.1 Temnothorax longispinosus | reverse complement strand
CTCCCGGCCATCGGACGGGGGCGGGAACAACCCGCGCCCCGGCTCCCAACAGTTCAGGTGGGCACGCCACCCGGTGTTTCACGCGGGCGAGCGCTGCGGAACGCTCTCGACCTCCTGGCCATCGGACGCGGGCGGGAACAACCCGCGCCCCGGCTCCCAACAGTTCAGGTGGGCACGCCACCCGGTGTTTCACGCGGGCGAGCGCTGCGGAACGCTCTCGACCTCCTGGCCATCGGACGCGGGCGGGCACAACCCGCGCCCCGGCTCCCAACAGTTCAGGTGGGCACGCCACCCGGTGTTTCACGCGGGCGAGCGCTGCGGAACGCTCTCGACCTCCTGGCCATCGGACGCGGGCGGGAACATATTTACGCCGACTCCCTCGCGTTGAGACGGATGCCGGCGGGTCGCGGCCATGGGGCCCCCCCTCGTCGAGATTGAGGTATTTTCTTTTTTTGTTTCTTTTACCTAAAAAATTATTAATGTGGGACCGAGAGAGAGAGAACCGCGCGAGGAAAAGAGAACGCCAACGAAAATAACACGCTTTAAAAGTATTTAACTGTTTAATGATTTTCGTTAAAGCGATCGCGACCCCCGCGGACCCCCACGCGGCTCCCGCGGCCCCGCGGACCCCCACGCGGCTCCCGCGGCCCCCGCGGACCCTCGCGCGGCACCCGCGGCGCGACCGCGGCCCCCGCGGACCCCCCACGCGGCTCCCGCGGCCCCCGCGGCGCGACCGCGGCGCGACCGCGAGCGCGAACGCGGACTTCCCTTCCCGCGGATCCGCGGCGCGGGTGAGTCATCCCCGGTGATTCATCCCCCCCTTCCCCCCCCGCGAAATCCAATATTTTTAAATATCATATACTCCCCCCCCCCTTACCCCCTCCCCCCACAAAATCAGATATTCTTGAAAAGCTGATTTTCCCCTCCCCCTCACTTCCCCGCGAAAATTCATTACCCCCCCTCACCCCCCCTCGTTGCCCCCGGGGTGGAATCGGCTTATACTCCCTACTACTGCCTCATAACAATTTCCATCTGATGAAAATACTCAAATGTTGCGTTATTTACGAAAAAAAGCGTATTACGTCGAAAAGATTTCAACAACACAAATTTTGCAAATTTTGAGGATGGATTGTATGTGAGAGATCCAGCGGAACTTAAACACAATTTACAAGTAATATTATTGTTTGAAACACGGGAGAGAATATAGCCGGCGATGTTGTACAATACATTCAGTTCAATGTCCCCTATGTGTATTTTTCTCGTTGACAAATCAGGAACAGGTGGCAAGCGGTTTTTTATTTCTTTAGATTTAGGTGTACTCAAAAAATCGCCAACAATAATTCTGTCGTCTTCTTCGTAGCTGGAATTACCTACAGGTTTTAAATATTTTGAAATTGCGATTATTTTTAAATTTTGCTTGAATTGCAAGGCGGTTGGAATGGGTTGTTTAGCTCTAACACAAGAAAATATGTTTTCGACGCAATCTGATGTTAACCGACCTGCTAGTACGAACTGATAGCCTTTTTCATTAATTAAATAGGTCGACAATTCAATGATGGACTTGGTAGTGATTATCACTCCACGTTGCACAGGTTTGAATTGTGTACCATTTCCAACTTTCATTTCTTAGAAAAGTTCTATGATTGATTCTAAAAATGCAATTGATTCTTCAAATTTCTTTTCGAAAAATTTATCACCTGTCACTTTCCCTAATGCAATTTTTGGAGTACGCGAAGTCACCAATGTGAACCACTTAGAAACGACTTCAATAAAAAAGGCTGTCGTGCAGAACGCTTGTTTAGAATTTTGAGTCGATAGCAATTGTAGACTAGCACTAACATCACGAGACAAAAAATTTTTTGCTTTGTTTACCTTCATTTTATTGAAAGTGCCGCTCGAAATATCGTCTACTTTTATATTGGGTGCTAGTTTTAATTCTAAATTTTCTTGAAATTGAGCAAGTTCTGTAACATGCAAACAATCAACTACAGAGGACGACAAATTATTGTCAGTAACAATTTTCGCAGGTAAAGTAATAACTTTGTTATTAATCAAGCAAAATTTTAAATTTTTCAAAAGATGACCAGGATCAGCAATGAACCAAAGCTTCCGAGTATTAGGATCAATAGGATGAGCAATTGAGTTCGTTATTGTAGAATAACGCCCAGCGAAACCAACACAAAATTCACGCCACATCGCTAAATTATTTGGGCCCATGTCGCTTGTGATATTGTGTACATAAAGTCCGATAGATTCAGCTTTTTTAATAATTTCAAGTGCGATAGGTTGTAAAATTGCTCCATCATAGCTGTTGGGTGTTAAATAAAAAGCAACATTTTGTTTCCAACGTGAGAAAAGACCTGCTAGCACAAAAATCAAACCATGCGTAGCTTCAACTCTTTCACCTACATGCATGAAAAGATGCAAAAGAATAGAATTAGAAACACAAATAGAATTATATGCACAAAACATCCCATTTTGATCCCGTCACAAGTAATGTAATAAAATGGGATGTGTTGATTGGTTAACTTGTGATGACGCGACGCGTGACGCGCTCAGTGAAAACTCGGCCTTAGTGCCCATCTACAATGACTACAATAGGTGTTTTAAGCCCTAAGGGTGCTTCCCCATGCAAGACGGAATCGCGGAAAACGGAATCTCGGAATCATTCTGATTGGTTAGTCCCATGAGGCTAACCTTGTGACGGGATCAAAATGGGATGTTTTGATTGGTCGCGACGGATAAGGCCCGGTCTACAATGGATGTCGGAAGTCGGAGTCGTAAGAAATTGACCAATCAATTGACCATTCATTATTTTTCGACCGCAAGGAGAATAATAGATTGTGATTGGTCAATTTCTTACGACTCCGACTTCCGACATCCATTGTAGACCGGGCCTAACGCGATGCGTGACGCGCTCAGTGGAAACTCAGCCTTAGGCCGAGTTTCCACTGAGCGCGTCACGCATCGCGTTATCCGTCGCGACCAATCAAAACATCTTATTTTATTACATTATTTGCAATGGGATGTTTAGATTGGTTAAGCCCCTTGCACAATGCCAGACAACAGGCAATAGGAACAGGAAATAACTAAAAAAATCGTTAATTACAACCTAAAAAGTTCGAATGCTATGATTGGTTGGCAACAGGCAATAGGCACAGAATTTCCAACGTGACTGAAACTCTGTGTCTATTGATTGTGTCACTGTTTATTCTGCATTTATACATGATTTCTGATTTCTATTCCCTGTTCCTATTGCCTGTTGCCTGGCATTGTGCAAGAGGCTTTAACGACAGATGACGCGATGCGTGGAAACTAAAGGTGGAAGCACATAAAATTGCAGGAGCCATAATCAGAAGGCAGAAGCCATATGCGCATGCGCTATGGTATTTATAGAGCTCTACAGATACCATAGCGCATGCGCATATGGCTTTTGCCTTCTGCTTATGGCTCCTGTAATTTTATGTGCTTCCACCTTAAGCCTAACGTCAATAAGGGCTCATGCACAATGCTGACAGATGGGCAATTAAGGAGCAATCGTTTTATGTTGGATATACTTGCAGAAGACTGTGAGAAATGTATTTTTCCAAGAAAATAAACAGTTCTCTGCTAAAATATCATACAAAATTAATTATACGAATGGAGCGATTAAAAATCCCAATAGAGCGAAGCGAGAAATAGTTAAGATGGAAGCACATAAAATTGCAGGAGCCATGAGCAGAAAGCAGAAGCCATACGCGCATGCGCTATGGTATCCGTAAAAGCTCTAACAGATACCATCGCGCATGCGCATAGTTATGGTAGCATGCGCATGCGCTGCCGAGCCATAGTTACAATAGGCGGCCGATAGTGAAATGATTAATTTGTTATTTTTTCAATAAAAATGCAATAAATCATTAAAATTATGATGGAACAATAAGGAGCAATGAAAGAGCAATCGTTCTATGCCCTATAAAGTTGCATAGAGTTATTATAAATATGTTTTTCAATAAAAATTAGAAATTTTTCGTTTTTATTAAATATCTCAAAAAATAATAATCTTAAAAGGGGAGCAATCGTCGATTCTGAGGGAGCAATTAGGGAGCAATCGTTTAAGCTATAGTAAATTAAAAAATATGAACTTGCAGCGCCAACTTATTTCCGGTCACAAAAATTGACGGAAAACGCCGGGATGGCCTCTCTCAGGTTTCTCTCTGTGCGTACAGAGCGCAGGCAAACTCGACCAACGTCGATAAAGAAGTGCTCACCGATTCTTACACATACATACAGAGCGCCTGCTCTAGGGCTACCCGTTATACTGATCCGTATGTTTTTGGCTGAATTCGGGGAGACGCGTAACATGTGCATATGAAATTTTCTAACATACTTTTCTCTTATACTAAAGCTCGCAGCTCATTTCTGCAAGCACAGGATTCTTCTTTATTGTATTTCCGTGACGGCTGCAAGGTTTTTGTATACGTACACAGTCTAAAACTTTTATCTGCAGCAAATGTTGTCATGAGTCGACCGCAGAATCGAAAATAAAAATGTAATTTTCTAATTTTTTTTCGTTTTTCATACGCAATTGGTGCCTGCCGTCTTCGTTATCGTCCATACTTTAATTCTGGACAAAAAATTTTTAATTCGGTGAAATCAATCAAAAGATTTGTGTGTCTGAAAATTTCGTGGTAAAACAGACCTGTCTCCAGCATCCCCTTAACGCTATAAACGCAAACGCTATGAACTTCGTTCGAAGAGCCAATAGCGCGACAGTGATAGCAAGCTCCCCGAACGCAGCTTAAGCGCCAATAGTATTTCGTGCCTCACCTCGAAAATAATAGCGAAAATAGCGCGAGTGATGACGTCACGCTGCCTTTACAGTGACGTCATCATCGTATATTACAGCGCCACAAAGCGTCTCCTCGAACAGTTTTGGACGATAATTGTGCTAATAGCGTGCTCCCCAAATGCACCCATAATATGTATTAAGGATGTATTGCACCTATTTTCAAAGCGCTACCAAGTGAATAACAATTTGTGAGAATGTTCTTTTAGTCTTCCTGATGTGCTACAAAAAAAGTAGAAACGAATCCACTAAACGGTTGCTGAGATATAACGATTTTAATTTTCACTGATTTTACACGTATTTTTATGGGAAGAGACGATTTTGACGGATAAAACAGCTAAAAAAATGTTGAAGGAGCGCTACCAATATTTTGAATTTTTTTTGTACATCTAGTATACGAATAGATGAAACTATCTGTCAAGTTTCAATTGTCTTCACTACACCGTTTTAAAGAAATAAATTAATAATTAATGATAATTAATTATTAATTAATAATTAATTATTAATTATTAATTTTATTAATAATTTGACGTTATAAAGTTGAAATCAGGGCATTTTTACTGCCAAAAGTTTAGGCTCATAAATTACAAAAATCGCAAATAATACTGGAAAAAACATTTGTAATAGAGCTCCTTATTTCACGTGTACACGGGTACACGAATTACACGTGTAATTAGCATTTACGTGTATAAACACGGGTATCGTGTACCCGCGTGTATTACACGTGTACACGGGTTACACGTGTTTTAAAAACACGAATAAATAAATTAGTAAATAAATAAATAAATCAATAAATAAATAATAAAATTAATGAATAAATAAGTAAGAAAGTTCGAATATCACACTAATCTTATATTTATATGACATAACATTTACTATAGATATTTAACAAAGAAAATAAGATTAGTCGCAATTAGCAAAAGTAGGGAGGGTATAGATACTCTTGCCCCAGGGATCTCGCTTGCGATTACGCGGGGTCGGGGGGGGCTTCGCTGCCGCGGGGGGAGCGCCGTAAGCGATGGGCGAGGAGGTCGAGGGACGGTGTAAAGGGTCATCGGAGGGGGGGCTATGCCGGGGGAAGCGAAAACTGGGCGAGAGGGGGTGCGCGACGCGAGGGGAACATTTGACGGAAGGTTGGGTGTGGCAGGGCCGCCAACGGGGGTTCGGCGCGGGGCAGGGCCGCCAACGGGGGCTCGTAGCGGGGATTTGGGCATTTTCCGAGAGGGCGTTCGGAGCGGCGCTCGCGCCGTTACCGACGGCGATTTTGGAGAATCGCGGGCCGATATTTTTTGTTTGTTTTTTTTCGCATCGTCGTCGGTCGCGCGCGCGCGTTTGGGCGCGTCCGAACTCGTTCGAACTCGTTCGAGGTAGAGTCCTAGATAATAGAGAAGCGACATTGAAATCGATAGGTGCGATATATCGATAAAGCCGCCATTTTGTTTCTCCATATGGAATAGGAAAGTGCGTATAAGAAACTGTCCATTTTAGAAACGGTGTGCTTGTCGTAAATATATTACAGCGTAATGAAACCTATATCCCATATCTCTTCTAAAGTATTCTGAACATTATTTACACAACACAATAAACCTATGTATATAATTTTAATAATCGTAAATATATATATAATTATATTGTGCTATTTTAGAAATTCTTTTGTATCCATAATTTTACAAAATATAAGATTTATTTTTATAGGAATGAAAATGGCTATGGGGAAAGTTGCAACTAAATGAACATATATAGGCTGCATTCCGATATTCACTGTCAGTATTGCAAATCTATATTTTACGTCACGTATACTGTAGATTTTCAGTACTGAAAATTGCTGACAGTGAATATCGGAATGCAGCCATAGAAAAATTACATCTCTGTTATTCTCAGTCTATGTTTGAAGTTGAAAGAGTAGAGAGAGAGAGATTGTGTTATTCTTTTTTTGCGGCCATCAGTGTCGGTTGTAATACAATAGGTTGCCGCGCATTCTGCGTAGTTCTCGGAAAAAGCGCGCGAGCGGCGCCGACAACGTTGCGTCCCAGGCGGCGAGGCACACGTGTGCCGCGCATGCTCGAGCATGTTAGGAGGGGCGCGCAGCCCGGCCGAGCGAGCATTCGTTTCGTAGACATCGCGCGTGATACATCGTGCGTCGTAGCTCAGTTCGATATATAATTGCGTCATCCTTTAAGAATCGAGTCGTTAAATTGTGATCTGCCACTACTTGTATCGTAGTAAATTAATTACTTCGAATATCTTAATCAACGAAAGATACGTTAAACTGCGATCGTCACCGAGAGGAATCCAGGGATATCCGTCCCGGCGAGCCATGCCGGCACGTGGAATGAAGGAAGACAGCCATTTGCTGCAACGTTCGAGAGAGCCCTTTCGACAGGAATCACGACCCGTTTCGAAGGCTGAAGGAAGGAAGCCATTTTCAGGAACGTTCGAGGAATCCTGCTCAGGCTGAATACGAGCAGCTACTTATACATCGAGAGGAAATTTATCTCTTGCGCGGTCTGTAAGACTATCTCTAAGTTTTCATCTGGTTTTTCTCACAAGGTAACCAATTATCTCATAATTCTGAGGAGGGACGTTAGAATTTCATCTAACGTTACAATGAGGATCCTGATCAAAGGATCCTAAGCTCATCTGATGGTTATCCTTGCTAGTCTGAGTAGATATACTAAGTTTCGCGTTGAGAGGAAAACATCCTCTCTTATCTCAGGTTTGTGCACAATTAATTTCGAGTCATTTGTATAACACTGAGCTCAGTATAAAAGTCCATTCATTAATTAATTCTTTGATTTCAAATCATTTTATTTCAATGCAAAACTTTACTTCTTTCTTTTGTGCGATCAATTCGATATAATCAATTCTACAATCTCGTTTATCGTTCATTGCGTTACTTTGCGAACATATTGTACATTCACTTGTAATACGTATTCAATGAAACTGCGTTCCTTGCGAACTATATAAATCGTCTCTTGCGTTATTATCAAATTACATATTATTCATTTTCGTGCGTTTCTATAAGAATGATTTCTCATTGATTTGATAATTGTTCTACTAAGTATTTTGCGAATTCTGACTGATCAAATATTACGTTTATGCTCTTACGAATTAATGTGTCGATCAAAACCATAAGGCTTATAAATACGATAAATTGAGAAATTCTTATACTTTATTTTCTTGTAATGAATACAGGATTTTGCTGAAAGAGAATTATTTGTTCTAGAATAAATTGTTTATATATGGTAAATTGTAAAAAACCAATGAAAAGTAATTATTATTCAGAATTCAAAGATTGATACATTAATTCAGTAACTATTTCAATTATGTTCTGACTGAAACTTATATTCTGATTGATTTGCTTTACTTGTTGAACAATTCTTTCTTGATATTACGTGATCTGTTTTATTTTGACTACTTCAATAGAAATTGTGAGCTTACATATTATTAATATTTCTTTTATGATTAACCTGATTACATAACAAAGAAAAGCATCAGTGAATTCAACTTTTATTTTGTCATCAATACAAGGAAAGGACTGTACTATAATAATTATTGATTTGTTTCTTATATGTGTCTTATACATTTATTGTATTTTCATTTTATGTTATATAATCTATGTAATAATTTGTTCACGAATACTGGGAAGGTTTTCGGGCAGTTTCCCTTCTCCTATGCAACAAATGTTGGTATTCTTTGTCTAGTTCTGCCCATTCGAGTCATTTCAAATTACTTAAATTTATTAAATGCAATCTCTCTCTCAATAAACGGATTCTTATGATTTGTTCCTTCCTCATCTAATTCTAGAGTTCAGGCTTGTGCGCGAGCTTGTGCAAACAGTCTATTTGATTATTAATTACTGAAAATTTTGTAAGCGTAGCAAATTTAATAATAACAAAAACGAATTATTTATACAAATTAATCGGGCTGAAATTGTAAAAACATGTATTTATATCTTTTTATCTTTTGAAAAGTTGTATCATATATCAAAAAGAGCGTTATTTTTAATTTTAGTTACGCAATTTTATCTTTTATGTATATAGATATGAAAGTTATTTACTTTGAAACATGTCGAAGATATAAACGAAAGATATATTAATTTATAAGATTATACTTGCAGATACATATAATAAAGTAAATGAAAACGTACTGTGTATTTTATTGTAAATTATTAATAGTTCTTTGAGGAATAGTGTAAAAAAATTTATATATAACTTTACTACGTTTTTTATAGATACATATATCTACGAGACAATAATATTCGATTTATTTGACATCTATAAGAGAAAATTCATTTTAAATTAAATAAAATATGATTTATTTTATATTTGTACTTGGTTTAACTCTCAATTACAATTCGAATAATTGTGCTCTTCAGATTTCAAAATTTTCCTCGGCAGCTGGCAATATTACGATCGTTGCAACCAAAGGTTTTGGATTTGCTTTCTTGCAGAGTAATATTTTAACTTTCCCTGATATTTGACCCTTTAAGTTTGCGCTAACAGGTAATGGCATTGAATATGTATGTTCATTAAATGGCTTCGATGGGAGACTATCGTTAAAAACTGAAGGAATTGCTCCAATTTTCAGTTTCCTCTTACCATCTTCTCTAACACGCTCCCAAGAAAACCTGTCAAAATGCTCCTGAAAAAATATGTATGCTATCAGTAAATGACTTCGCTATATATGTATATGTATATATTTGCTACACTGCAGCTTACAGAGCACACAAACAATGGATCCTTAGGCTCCCAAGTAGATCCATTAATATTCCTGATACTGTTAATCCATCTAGCTTTCTGTCCTTCATTTCTAGGAAAACGATGAAACATAAGAGTTTACTCCACAGTACCGGATTGAGCTCCGGTTGCAGAGCGGTGAACACCGTCGTACGATGAATTCCAAAAGACAGGGTGCCGATCACCGCGCATACGATTAGATCGTTCTTCAGTCTGGCGTTCACTGTCGAGCGTAACTTCTCCGGCAAAGGATCCACCAGCTCAGTATCTGACATTTGCTCGCCCACCTTGATCTTTACGTCTTTCTTCCTGCCGGACGTCTTGCTCTTGGTCTCCTTGTAACTCGCGGCCACGTTATTAGGCTGCGACGACGACGTGTTTTCTATGATTTTGGCTTCCTTCTCTTCCGTGTACCTGTCTCCTGTCTCTGGTGGCCACAAATTTGTTTTGAGGATGTCCTATATCACGGTAGGATCCGAAGAATCACGGCCTTTCACAGAACCGTAACAGTAATGTCTCGCGTTGTCTCACGTGCAGCAGGCCTCTAACGTGCATTAACCTCACTTATTTAACCATAAGGGAGAAACAAAATGGCGCTGGATCACGTGATTTAGTTAGCCAATCAGACCATTCCCTTCAATGTCGCTTCTCTATTATCTAGGACTCTAG
>NW_027270232.1:0-10215 GCF_030848805.1 Temnothorax longispinosus | reverse complement strand
CGACCGACCACGATCAATGCCTCTTTTTGTTAAAAATCCTAATTGTTAAATCAGGTATACTGTTATTTTCAGTCGTTTGCACTTGAATTTCTTCGTGCATCATTCGATAAGATTTTGCAAAAATGTTATTCGTACGCATTACATTATCTATTGAACATAAAATTTCTTCATCAAGATTCGAATTTCGATGTAATCGACACTCTGTCGCTTCATTATTATCCACGATAAAGAGTTGACCATAGCTTGGAGTTTCGTTAAATGCGGGATATAACGCGGTATTGATTTGATAATAAAGTCCTTGAATTTTAAAACAATATGGTCCACGTCTTTGTGCGCTAAAGTCTGACAAATTTGCATTAAAAGATGCGAATGAAAAAATATTATTATATCCACGAATACGATTATAAAAGTGATTTGATTTTGGATGATTTCCAGTAAATAATTCATAAAGTTCATTCGGTGGTTGGGGTAAAGGATATAATTCAACAGACCCATGACTACAACAATCGTTAAACGAATTACCTTTATTAGCTACTTTTTCAGAATTAAAATGTTTTGCTCCACAATGTTTACAACATAAATTCATTTCTCCTATGTAGTGTTCTACAATATTTTTTAATTGAATAAGGTGAGATATATCAATATCCGTGTATCCCTTTTCTAAAGCTCGATTTCTTTCATGCCATTTTATATTTCTACTTTTATTAACTATATTGGTAGATATTGTTTTTGATTTTACTGTTTGATCATTTGTTACAATATTTTGCGGTGGCACTTCATGTAAAATGACTAAATTTTCGAATCTGTTATTATCATCTAAATTTATTAATTTATTTGATGTGCTAAGTATAGGAGAAATAATGTTGTTATTTAAAACTTCAGTAGTTAAGTTACGAGTATTCTGAGTTATTTCAATATTATCACTAACATTAAACAATTTCATACTATCATTTATCGCAGTAACATCATTACTATTTCTTATTATAGGGACATTTGTAATTGTTGATGTACTAATTGCTTGCAATGCAGTAGTAACTGTTTCAGTTGTTGGATATACTACTTTCATAGATGAAATGGAAGTATGATAATCTATTACTATATTTTTCGAAAAGCTTGTAGAAGGTTGTGTTATATTTGGACAAATCTCATTAGTATTTGATAAAGATTGAAATTTTTTATCAGTCATCATTCGCTTTGCTTCTCGTCTTCCAGCCTGAGATTTTGCACTTCTTTCTCGTTTATTACGTCGAAATTCTTCTTCTTCTTCAACTGTACGATATACTTTTCTTCGAGGCATAATTAATTATTAGTTTAATTAAATTATATAAATTATATACAACTAATAATTTTTTTAATACACGTTAAAAAATATATAAATTAATTTTATTTATATAATTTTATTCAATTACTTTTATTTAATTAAAAATTATGAAATCCTTGCTTTTTAATATATAAACCAAAGTATAAAAATATTATTTACCGATGTATTTAATATTGAACTAATAAAGATGTATTAATAATATAAGAAATTTTAAAAATTAATATCTATTATTATTATATAAATTAGTTTAAAAATTTTTTTAAATTTCTTAATGTTGATATATATTAAATATTTATAAATATTATATGCTAATATTAATAAAAAACAATTTAAAATTATAATACATTGATATTTAAGTCAAAGATAATTTTAATTTAAATAAAAATCAATTTTAATCTAATAATCCAAGTCACAAAGCCAATTTTAATTAAATATACCAAGTCTAAGCAAATATCAATTTAAGTCAAAGTTAATTTTAATCCAAATTATACAGCTAATTTCAATCCAAATCAAAGCCAAATTCAATCTAAGTTAATGTCAATTTTAATCCAAGTTTAAACCAATTTCAATTCAAGTTAAAGCCAATTTCAATCCAAGTCAGAGCCAGTTTAAATCCAAGTCAAAGTCAATTTCAATACAAATCAAAGTCAATTTTAATATAGGTCAAAATCAATTTTAATCCAACAATACAAGTTAAGTTAAGTTAAAGCCAATTTCAATTTAAGTCAAAGCCAATTTCAATCCAAGTCAAAGCCAATTTCAATTCAAGTCAATGCCAATTTCAATCCAAGTCAAAGCCAATTTCAATCCAAGTCAAAGCCAATTTCAATTCAAGTCAATGTCAATTTCAATCCAAGTCAATGCCAATTTCAATCCTAGTCAAAGTCAATTTCAATCCAAGTCAAAGCTAATTTCAATCCAAGTCAAAGCCAATTTCAATCCAAGTCAGAGCCAGTTTAAATCCAAGTCAAAGTCAATTTCAATACAAATCAAAGTCAATTTTAATATAGGTCAAAATCAATTTTAATCCAACAATACAAGTTAAAGCCAATTTCAATTTAAGTCAAAGCCAATTTCAATCCAAGTCAAAGCCAATTTCAATCCAAGTCAATGCCAATTTCAATCCAAGTCAAAGCCAATTTCAATCCAAGTCAAAGCCAATTTCAATCCAAGTCAAAGCCAATTTCAATCCAAGTCAAAGCCAATTTCAATTCAAGTCAATGCCAATTTTAATCCAAGTCAAAGCCAATTTCAATTCAAGTCAATGCCAATTTCAATCCAAGTCAAAGCCAATTTCAATCCAAGTCAAAGCCAATTTCAATCCAAGTCAAAGTCAATTTCAATCCAAGTCAAAGCCAATTTCAATCCAAGTCAAAGCCAATTTCAATCCAAGTCAAAGCCAATTTCAATCCAAGTTAAAGTCAATTTTAATCCAAGTCGGAGCCAATTTCAATCCAAGTCAAAGTCAATTTCAATCAAAGTCAAAGCCAATTTTAAGTCAAGTCAAAGCTAATTTTAATCCAAGTCAAAGTCAATTTCAATCAAAGTCAAAGCTAATTTCAATCCAAGTCAAAGTCAATTTCATCTAAATTAAAGTCAATTTCAATTCAAGTTAAAACAATACAAATATAGATAAATAACTTTTAACATTTGCTTAAAAATTAAAGAGTATATCGTCCTTCAAATTAGGGGGTATTGTTTAAGAAAAGTTGCGCCTTCACCATCAAAAATATCACGAAGAGCTGGAACTGAAAAAGAAAAAAAAACAAGCAAATATAATAACAATATATTTATAATAATAAACTTTCTATGGAATAAGAATATAAGGTAATTATGTATAATAGCGACGTCCTCTCCGATGACCTTGACCTTGACATATGTTGTGAAGGTCACCCTACTGAGTGACCTTTAAAAGGTTTTAGCCGTCGGTCATTGTTTATTAAAAAGTTATAAACAAAAAAAGTTTGAAAAATATAGCAGCTATTTTGAGTTTTGGAAGGCATAAACGACTAATATAAACGTCTTTTTTTTAAAGCAGAGAATACTTTATTTCGCGAGAAAGTCGCTGCTTTACCAAAACACAACATTTAAAGCAGTAAATTGTTGATAAATTGAAGTCTTTTTGTTAAAGCAGAGAATACTTTATTTTGCGAAAAAGTCGCTGCTTTACCAAAACACAACATTTAAAGCAGTAAATCGTTGATCACTAAACCTACATAGGTTAGTTAGTTGACGCGCTTTAAAAGTATTTAAGTGTTTAAAGCGCGTCAACTAACCTATATATGCACCTATATATGTTATATTTTCCAAACTTTTTTGTTAATAACTTTTTAACGAATAGCGAGCGACAGCTAAAACCTTCTGAAGGTCACTCGGGGTCATGACCTTGACAACATATATCAAGGTCATTGAAATCGGTTTCAATTCACTGCATTAACAAAAAGACTTCAATTTATCAACAATTTACTGCTTTAAATGTTGTATTTTGGTAAAGCAGCGACTTTCTCGCGAAATAAAGTATTCTCTGCTTTAAAAAAAAAGACGAGGGGTTCACAACTAGAAAAAAATTTGTACACCGGATTTCAGAGGAAAAGGATTTCAGCGGGTTTCATCGAATTTCAGCGGATTTCAACGGATTTCAAGGAGTTCATTGGATTTCAAGTGGATTTCAAAAGAATTCAAGTGGATTTCAGAAGAATTCAAGTGGATTTTAAAAGAATTCAAGTAGATTTCAGTGGAATTCAAGAGAATTTCAGAGGATTTCAAACGTTTTACATTAAATTTATCCCTATTTGAGATAAATCAGCGTTTTCATGCGTTTAATTGTATTTGCGTGTTAATTTTTTTTTTTTTTTTTTTTTTTGAAAACCCTTTTCTTTCTTGATGTATGAAAATTCAAACCTAATCTGCTGTTCCTGACTGGGTGATTCGAATTTCTGCGCCTTTCAAAATCTGTAGCCGCGCGAGTTGTAGAAGGCCAGACCGAGGACCAGACTAAATTGCATTTGCATCACAACTTGCTGTCCAATTTCTTGATTCCATGCTTTCCTATTTGATTCAGTGTACAAGGAAATCAAGTGATCTTATTAGAACTGAATGTAGAATTATTTAGAAGTACATAAATATTTTTTTAGCAATATAAGCATGTGTATCTTATCACTATTTGATGAAATCGTTAACGCTGCTATTCTCAACACCATACTAGTTTGAGACTTTGAAAATCTTCTGGCGCAACATTTTTCATTCTAGGATTCTAGGGATTTTTAGACATTTAGTCTAAAGTATCGGCTGGATCTGTTTACTGAGTTTCTTGAGTTTTTTCTATTTTTCGTAGTAGAAAAACTACAACAGATAACTCAAGAAACTCAATAAACAGCTCTAGCTATTACTTTGTAATGCAAAAAAAAAGTAGGGCAATAAAGGTAACTTTTAAACAATAAGCTTTGAAAATTTAATTTTTATTTCTGAAGTCACTTACACATTAGGAAACTGACTACAAGTAGTAATTTACAATTATTAATTTACTACATAGACTTCTGAAACACGCTGCAATTAAACTTATGTCAAACTAAAACAGCAGAACAACAAAACTAAACATAGAGACATTTTCAGTCTTTAAACATCATCTGAATAAAATATAGTATAAGTAGTTAAAATCAAATAGAAACTTGCAATCTTTAAACATCTACTGAAAAACTTAAATACTAAACATCTTTGATACGTAACTTATACATTAGTGAACTGGCTACATATTGTAACAAGTGTTAATTTACATAGACTTCTGAAACACGCTGCAATTAAACTTATGTTTAATAAAAGCAGCAGAACAGCAAAATCAAACATAGAGATACTTTCAGTCTTTAAACATCTGAATAAAATATATCACAAATAGTTAAAATCAAATAAAAACTTAGTCTTCAAACATCTATTGAAAATTTAAATACTGAACATCTTTGATATGTAACACATGGTAAACTAGTTACTTCATGGTAATAAATGTCAATTTACTATAAAAGACAAAATCACACTGCAATTAACTAACGTCAAACAAATGCAGCAGAACAACTAAGTAAAAACTTACTTACTAATTATTTCTGATAAATACTTTGAAATTGGTGACAAGAGTAGACTAGGAATCAATAACTAAGAATTAGAGGCAGCTACTAAAAACTCATCGATCTTACTCATAATATCACCATTAAGCCTCAAACTACCGTCTACAGAGCAAGGGCGAGGCAAAGAACAAATATAATTTGACAAATTAAAGAAGGAATGTTGTTTTCTGGATGGAATAAGAACACCACTTACAGATATTTTAAACCATGTACACAAACATCCTATACCCTTAGCATTATTTAAAGGATCCTTTGTTGGTACAAAGGTAGCTGAGTAGTTTGTAGCTTTCCCTGTTCCTGTTAAGTAAGAAAAACTTAAGACCCGTCCAATTAAAAGTTCACAATTATTGTCGGGATCGTTAAAGGCACACCAATCACCCAGATGAACATTCTCACAGTGACATACGTTATTGATTGTTTCCACATGGCCTTCAGGATTAAAATTGTCCTCTTTTTGCTTCACCCTGTGGACACGATCAGAACTAAGCCTAGAGTGACCATTACTTAGGAGCCAACAAAGCGTTGTTTTGCGAAGAACAATCTCTTTTCCAGTATTGTCGACATAATTTACAAATGGACTTTGAAGATTCAACTGTGCTTCTTGTTTAGCAGAAATATCTGCCAGCAATATGTCTTCTTCAGTGTCTGCTTCTTCACTTGCTGGCACAGTAAGATCCAAAATAGGCTCGTTCTGAGTGACTTTAGGTTTTAAATGGTAGAGATGAAGAGGCACAGGAGGAGGAACTTTTTGACTTATTTTTGGTTTCATACCTAGAGTTCTAGCTTCAGAAATAGCAAATGCTCTGGCCTCCTGAATTGACTTAATTATATCTTTATCACAAGGGAGTTCACATATTGGCAAAGTTGAGGAATTTGGTTTGTTTCTTGGAAAAACAACATCAGAGGACAGCTCTTGCATAAGGTGTAACTTAAGTTGGATTCTCCTGATTTTGTACAAGAGATCAAGCATATCAAAGTTAACAACTGTGCTAAAAACAGTTGTAAAAGACCTCATAGCACGGAAGAATCCTTCACATGATTGGGAACTGAAGATCCATGGTAGGAAAAGCTCTGGTCTCCCTTCTTTTCGCAGTCTTCGGATTACAGCTACAAGTGCATGTGCATTAAGTTCTATACATAGATAGGTATACGTAGTCAAGAAATTTTTACTTGTGCTGTAACCATTTTCTTGAAGCCATCGCTTCCAGATGCGGAGAAAAAATACACTTTTCCAAATGGCACTTATACGTTCAGAAGGAGTTAGGTTTTTTAGGAGATATGCATCAGAAATGTTTCTCATAACTTCTAGGTACATCTTCGTAGCTGCAGCGCCAGGTATATTGGATAATAGATGTGACACCCTTACTGACATAATTTTCTCTGCAGCATTGAAATTCATCTTGTCATCAGCTTTCAAATAAGACTCAACCAAACCGTGCTCTAGCTTGGATTCCTCCTGCATGAGTATTCTTAAATGCGTTGGGGAAACAACATGGCTACCCATAGGCAAAACTATTGAAGGTTTTAGAAATCTTGTTTTTAGCTTGGTTATAATGTGCACGGTGTCTTGAATATAGGACGTCTTCTGGTCAATATCTTGAACAAACCAATCATACCACACAAGCGGATTGTCAACAGTCACTGGGAAGGCATTTGACCTCATTGCACTCAACAGTCGTGTATCAGCGTCTGAGGAGAATCCAAGAATGTCAATTCCATGAACAGAGGCCTCTTCCTTCATCCACTTCCATCGTTTCAAAACCACATCTGAATCAAATCTGTTGTTTGTTCCAAATACACACAAACAAAATGCAGGAGCTGTTGAAAAGAGAGGTTGGGCCATGATAACATAAGCGTAGTTCGATTTGGAACATGAATTGAAATAATCTTGAATAACATTGCTGGATGTAGCTTTGTAGTGAAACGTAATTGGAAGTCCTGTAGAAGAGGTGGGAGGAACAAAACCAACAATCGTGTTGGATGACACATCATACCTAATCCTGCTTAGAATTCGAGTTCCATCTTCGCTGATCATTACTGCCGGTGGGTAACCGCCATCTTCAAGATGCCTTTTCAGTTCTTTGAAACGAAATTCCCCTTCTATAACAGGCTGAGTGGCAGAATTAGTGACCTTGCTCAAAGTTGAAATTGAAGGAAGTCCGAGGTTTTTCTGCAAAACTTCATACAGCCATCTACCGCCTACAAGGAATACAAGACTAGCGAACTTGGGAACAATTTCTTCTTTGTACCTAAACCCATGGACACTTCTTCTTGCATTTTCCGCTGCTGTTCTAACGAGAGCACTAAGAATTTTTGATGGTATGCTAGATAGGTGGTCTGTTTGCTTTTGCTCTACCAACTGTTCTGATAAATTCAATAAAGTTTTCCGAAGTTCTGAATTTTCTGTCAACAGCTTTTCGTGGTTATTTAAGCAGGGAAAAAATGATGTGATGCAAGGATAATTCTGCGATACCCTCTCTAGAGACCGCTTATTTCTGGCAGCACGGGAATACTGTTCTAATTTCCACTTATTTGAACAAGATTGGAGCTGAGATGACTTCACTGACTTTGCACGGAGGTGTCCTGCTCCTTGGATGCCTCCGGAGAAACAAAATTTTCATTCTCATCGTCAGAAAAGAGATTATAATTATATTGCCTTCTTTTTTTGGGATTCACAACATCATCATCATCAAATTCACCATCTTGAGGAACTGTAGATGAAGACCCTGAATTTGAAACTAGGCTGTGAGACATTTCTGCATTTGAAGTGCCTGCAACTGGGCCTCTTTCAAGCATACTCTTGATGGTAATCTGTGGAGCAGTTTTAACATTTTCGACCGAATGAAGGCGTGAGCAATGCCGACGATAATTGGACAAGAGCCACCGTCCCTGATTAAAATATACAGTTACATTTGAATGCTTTTTAGTTGCACAGTTTCCAACACTACATACAGGACAATTAATTGAAGCACTGGAAGGCCTTTCATTCTTATGTGCAATGGTGAAAACTGGTTTCTCTAAAATAGACTGATCACTCTCAACAAGATTCTTTAATTGATGGATTGATGACAAAATGGAAGCTGCTAACTTATCTCTTTCACATTGATGGGCTGTGGTTGCAGGGAATGCAGGCACAACAGACAATTGACGTGATGACTGTGATTTAGATCCCTTATTCTTACTTCTTAATAACATTTCCTGCTGATTGATTCTTTTCTTGCAGAAATCACTTACTCGCTGAAGCATAATTTTATGGCCACTTGCTATTGTAAACAATTTTGGGCATTTAGCAAACATACCAAAGTAGCTTTCTTTACTTTCAGGAGGACAAACTGAATTGACATATTCTGACATAACATTGCGTGCAAAAGTTTCAAGTTCTGGCAAATGGTCAGAAGCTTCAAAGCCTTTCATGGAATGATCATTGTTAAACCCTGTCATATTTAACAGATTCTTCAAGTACATAGGTAATATTACACCTATTTCCTCTTCTATGACTTCCCAAAAGTCCTTGCTAGTCTTCTCCACCTCTTCTACTTCCCCCTGATCGTTTCTTTGCTCGATCAGCTTCTCTTGCTGGTTTTCACTTTCATCTTGAACCCTGTGTTGTTCCAAGTTCTTCTCTACAGTTATATTCTCAGCCATCTTGTGCTTTTTGTTTATTGTAAAAAGCTGTAAATAAGAAAAAGAAAACAAAATTAAAATACAAACACAATTTTTTCCATCTTCTTACGTTTGGAGGCTCAATAGAGTCTGAACAACTCTGATGGCATTTTCGGAGCAGTTTCCTATTGTATAATTGGAATAACGATGTAAATAAAACCAAAGCTTTGTTTTTTTTTAGCCAATGTGAATATTAATTGAACATGTTTTAATTATCTGGGCAAATAATAAGCAAATTATAACTAATATCTAATTAAAATAGGACAAAACAGGCAAGCTGTAGTGCGGTAGTACGTAACTTAACGAAATATGGAAAACAAAGTGTAACTAACCTCTTTGTTAATCAAGTGCTGACTTGATTGATGTATACTTTTTCTACGGTTAACAGCACAATCTCTCTCGTCACATTGATTTCAATCGGAGGTACAAAATACAGCGAACTTCAGTATCCAAATCCGTTCAAATCTGATCTTTGGGCGTCTTTTTGTGACCGACCGTCTCGTCTCAGTCCAACTCAGAGAATAGACGTACTGAGAAACCTAAAATACAAGGACAAATGTAAACATGTTAAAATAGCAAAACTTTTGATATGATAGTAGTATTCTGTATCACTGCGTCCATTGTTCTAAAAATTACTCACCACGAACGATCTCAAGTCAAACTACCAAACGCTTTGGCTTACACAACTCACAACTGCTCACAACGCCCCACGGTCGCTACGCTACAGAAAGCCGGGTGCCGCTCGCGCTGAACGTAATGAACGTTCGTTTCTGTGTCAGCAAAGCGCGTTGGCGGCACAAAAGTCTTGCAGCGTCTTGCAGGGCGCGCAAAACAAACGTTTTACCCACCGAGTCCAAAAAAATTTCGCAGGATAACGAAAAAAATTTGTGAAGGATTTCATAAAACTTTACTCGGATTTCAGTCAGATTTCAATGATTTCAATCGAATTTCAGAGGATTTTAGTCGGATTTCAGGGGATTTCAACCAGATGTCAAAGATTTCAGTCAAATTTCAAGGATTTCAGCACGATTTCAAGGATTTTGTGGATTTCAGTCGGATTTCAGCCGGATTTCATGGTGGCCTGTACACCGGATTTCAATAGTTGTGAACCCCTCG
>NW_027270231.1:112962-165533 GCF_030848805.1 Temnothorax longispinosus | reverse complement strand
GGTAAACGTGTACAGAATTGGGCCCCAGGTGGGTGCGTAGAGACGAGGAAAAAGCCGAATTGTTCGCTCGCCACCTATCGAGGGTGTTTCAACCTTATGATATACAATCTAAAATAGTGCCTACTAAGACTTTTAATAATATGGGCGCTGCTACTTTCCTTCAGAGCGGTGATCTATCTTAGTCAGCTATGCTTATTCTAACTTAGTCAGCTACTGGGTGCGTGTGTAGGAATCGCCCAGGTTAGGTGAATCGCAAAGGAGGGAAGAGATATATGTAGGCGACACAAAATATATGTTTACATACTATATTTACACGTTATTTACACTTTCGGTTATCGGAATATCTCGCCTTGACCTGTTGGCCTTCACGCGTTTCGGGGGTTCGACGAGCTTGGCGGCGTCTGCGGCCGCGGTCGTGCTAGGCACACTTGTCACTCCGGACGAGTATGAAGAGAGCTGCACGTTTCGTTTTCTGTATGTAATAGCCCGTAAAGGCATCGGCAGGGTCCGGCGTCGCCGAGTAGGATCATCGTCCTTCTGTTTGAATCGTTCCTCGAACAGCCGCGGCGTCTTGCCTTCCGACGGTTTCCTGTCGGGCGTACGAGATTCCAGGATGCGAGCGTCTGTATCGCGTGACGATCCGGGTCGTTGTGTCGCGGTCGCGGTATCGCGGAGTGGTATGCGCGAGATGTAGGGGCTACGCGCAGTTATTGGCTGGCGTCTCGCGCCTCGTGTCGGACGGCCGCACGCCGCGATTGGCCGGGCGACTTGCGCCTGGTAGGCGACTAGCGCCGTTGAAGTTGGCCGCGCACCGAGGAGACAACTGGTGCTGTTGGCGACTTGCGCCGTGGTAGGCGACCGAACGCCGTGTTTGGCCGGGCGACTCGCGCCTTGTAGGCGACTCGCGCCTCGTAGGCGACTCGCGCCGAGTAAGCGGCTCGCGCTGTAGGCGACCGGCGCCGAGGGAGCGACTAGCGCTGGGGAGGCGGCCAGCGCCGAGGAAGCGACTAGCGCTGGGTAGGCGACCAGCGCCGAGGAAGCGACTAGCGCTTGTGAAAGCGGCTGGTGCCGTGCGCGGGCGTCTTGCGCCGTGAGAGCGTCTAGCGCTTAGGTAGGCTTCAGCGTTCTGGCGCTTCTATGCCGTAGGCGACTTGCGCCGAGAAGAATTGCTCGAGCCCGTAGGGGGTCTCCCTTTATATTCGTTGATGCAAAACTTTGAACTCGCGAAGCTGCCCCGGCAATGCGACGCCTGGCGGCGTCGCTGTGAACTGCCGGTATTGCAGGCATCGCGCAGGGATGTATCGATGGTTGCCGGAGACCGCCACAAATACTAATATACAAATCAAATATGGTAGCACCCACTGAGATAGCACAAGAAATAGACAGAAACATAAATCCTAGACAAGCACCTGGCATTGATGAAATCACACCTCATAGTACTTAAAGACCTGTCGAGAAAAGGACTGTAATGCTAACATCCTTGTTCAATGCTTGCAGAAGACTCGAGCATGTACCATGACTGTCTCAACACACTTCTACTTCTTAAACGTCTAAAACCTCTGTAAAAATTCCTGATCATCAATGTGGTTGTCGCAATAAATTCTACGTAGATCAAGTAGCATAGAGATAACCTCAGTTAGTAGAAAGGGCGACTTGAGGCGAAGAAATAATGCCTAAGCAGCATTCTTGGACGTAGCGCACGTCTTCGACAAAGTTTGGCACGAGGGAGTGGTATGCAGTTACGCAGAATCATTACCAGGCACATTTTTATGTACAGATTACTTGAATCTTACCTATCTGGACGTAGATTTAGAGTGATACAAAGCGATGCTAAGTCAGAATAATACCAAATAAAGGCAGGAGTGCCGCAAGGTAGTGTCCTAGGACCTATCCTGTATCTATTTTATACAGCCGACATACTAACAGATAGCAACACTACGCTTGCCACTTATGCTGATGACACAGTGGTCATGGCGGGCGAAAACTCGCAAAAGGAAGCAACGGTTAATCTTCAAAATGCGATAAATAAAATAGTAAAGTGGTGGGATGCAAGATTGGAAAATCAAACTTAATCAGCAAAAAATCTACGCATATCACGTGTACCCTATGACGAGGAGAAGCGGGACACTCATTATGCATAGACGGTCAAAAAATACCACACAGTGACACCGCCAAGTACCTAGGTATGCATTTAGATACACGTTTAACGGGAAGCATCACATTAGGAAAAAAAGTGGAACAAATACGACTCAAAAACAGACAAATGTATTGGCTAATTGGAAGAAACTCTAAGCTGGAACTATATCACAAAAAGATTAATATATGTAACGATTATAAGGCCAATATGGACATACGGCATCCCCAAATCTGGGTATGTACATGGATACAAACCGTATGATGGTACAACGTTTACAAAATATAATCATACGTCAATTATTACCAATGCGAGATGGTATCAGAAAAAACGAAGATCTTCACAAGGACTTGAACCTGGGAACGTGGATGAAATAATCAGGGAACATGCTCTAAGGCATAAGAAAAAACTGCATGAACATATTAACATATTAACGTGGAAGCTCTCCAGCTTCTGGATACTGAGGGGGATCCAAGAAGGCTTAAGCGCAGAAAAACCACTCGATTTAGTCACACATAGTTTTATATCTATATAACATGACTCTAAGTGATGCGACTTTTATTACTTGATTATTTGCTACGAGCTTAGATATGATCTAAGACTCAACACACGTCAAATAAACACTATGTAAAAAATATTACTTATTTAAGCTATTGTTTCAGATTGTAATAAACATATTAAAAAAAAAAAAAAAAAAAATTCGTTTTAGTTGGAGATGAAGGCTTCCCTTTAACACAAAAGTTTTACTTCCATATCCGCGAGATCAATCTAGCGGTAGAAGAAATAAGAGAATATTAATTATAGGTAATTTCTTTTACATAAAAAAATGACGTCTGTCTATAGATCAATTTTATTATGCATATAATTTAAAATTTAGTTATATTGTTTATAAAATTATTTTCTGTTATAGATTGTCCAGAGCACGACGATGCTCAAAAAACGCTTTCGGAATATTAAGAGCAAGATTTCAAATTTTTAGGGCTGCAATGCGGTATGATCCAGACGCTACAAGAATTGTATTAGCATGTTGTTGCATACACATGTGTGTTGCGAACTGAAGTAGTAGGGAGACATATGTATACTCTTTCTGCATTTTTGAATGAAGAAGACGAACTTATGTGCAGAATTCAGCCAGGAGAATGGCAGCAAGAACCTGCTGCAGGAATGATAAATTTAGCCAATCAAGGAGGTAATCGTCATGCTAATGCGCTTTTGAACTAAGAGACGAATAGTGCAATTATTTCAACGGAGCAGGAGCTGTTCCGTGGCAGGAACGGATGATCGATAATTACAGACACACATTTTGACCAGTAGTACAATGTTCTCACTATAATTAAGACATGTGTCCATGATGCTAAAAATCGGCCCATATTAGTAGTTGTAGTAAGATATAAAAATTACTACAAATGACTAAAAAATTACTTACGTAAATTTTTTTTTTTAGTATTTTTGTAGCAACTATCAAGAGTAAACTCGGATCGAGTTATAGCATTGTAAACACAAACTTTAACACATGGTGTAAATTGTTTATATGACTTTGAATATAGCAGTTTTAAGGGAAGAACATTAATCATATAAATAATTAATTACTCACAAGTGACTCTTTCTGCTTTGCACAGCTTAATGTATTTAAGTTTATATACTTAATTATTCTTTCTAAATATGCTGGTGTAAATAAAAAGAAATACGGCAATTATGCAACAGAAATTTAAAATTTATTATAAAATAAATATTACATTTATGTCAACAAAATGCTTATGTGATATCATATATGTATTGAAGCATTTAAGCAGTACATTGTTAACATATTTTAGATCAAAAATAATTTTTTACTTATAATGCATTTTGAGGTATAATAACCATTATTTTATTAAGTAATCTATAATATTTAATATCATTTTATTAAGTTATCTTTGTACTTCTTTTACTTAAAAAAAATATATTAACCTTTTAGGTATAAATAACATTGCAAAAAAAGTTGTATTGCTTTTTTCTTATTTCTAGAATTGTAAAATTAATGCATTTCAAGTATAACAACCATTATTTTGTTAAATAATCTATTAATATTTAATAACAATCTTATTAAGTAATCTTTGTACTTCTGGTACTTAAGAAAAAATTAAACCTCAGTCCTTTAACGTTGCAAAAAAAAGTGTATTACTTTGTTTTATCTAGATTCGAAAATTAATGATTAAAAAGAATCTTCATAATTTCTTCCTCACAACGTTTACGATCAAGGGTGGCATTTCTCGTAATTTTGCTGCCACAAAGTTTCCAAAATGCTCCACAATGAATCATTTTGAAAAACAAGTAAAGGTTAGACAACAGTTTGATTAGACATTGTTTTCAATGCCAAAACTGTTCTTCTATTAG
This sequence comes from Temnothorax longispinosus, assembly GCF_030848805.1. Lineage (NCBI taxonomy): Eukaryota > Metazoa > Arthropoda > Insecta > Hymenoptera > Formicidae > Temnothorax > Temnothorax longispinosus. The sequence continues at coordinate 161,026 of NW_027270231.1, read as the reverse complement.
TGATTCTCTTTTCTTTTTGTAGCTCTTTTTTTTACATAGCATATTCTTTTTGTTATCCACAGATGATTTCGGGGATAACAAAAATAGAAGAGGAACAAGAAGTTACTGGTGGTGCTGTTGAGAAATAAAATGTTGGTTGACTGCTAGGTAGAGATGTATTGCAAGAGAAGATAAAGACTTTGATTGGACATTTCTAATATTGCGAGAAATATTGTTATCGGAGCTACTATGATGCTTAGTTTCATTATCATTAGAAATGGGTTGCCTTTGCTGAAATAAATATTTTATTAACTTATTTTACTATATGATTAACATGCATTTTGAAGTATAAAAACCAATAATTGTATGACGGCCTCTTCCGAAGAGATCACATGTAGTACCGAGTACTATGCACCGATGTCGCCACAGTTTTAAAGTTCAAAACTTTTCGCTTTGGTTCGCTTCCGCTTTCGTTTCCTTCCATTGCTCATTTATTTAAAGTGCTGCCGTAACATATGGGGAATCTAATAATATTAGAATTGGGTGTATACTGGGTGGGACTGATCTCTTCGGAAGAGGCGCTTCATACAATTATGATAAAACTTCACTTACAGGTAAGTTCGTTTAATCATTTAATTGTATTGCGCGCCTCTTCCTCGAGATCACATGTAGATGTTTAAAGTTGTTGCGGCAGATAAATTATGCCTGAGATTTTGTGGAAGAATAAAATTATGTGTGTTTTAACCGCATTTAGTGTATATACATTTAACTAAAACATTATTATATCACTAAAATCTTATTATTGAGTATAGCTTTAGCAAAACCATCCTTAAATGGCACTATATTTCTTTTATTTAGATAATAATTTACTCAATAATATCTGAGATTTCATAAAAAGAACAAAATTATATATTTTAACTGTATTTAGTGTATACATATCTAATTAAAGAACTGATACATAACTAAGAACTTTGTAATTAACTTGTATTGCTGAGAATAGCTTAGCAAAAACATCCTTAGTTGACACTATTTTTTGACTATAAAATCTCGCAACAGAGTTTTTAATCTCTCCGACCACCCTACTGCCTTTCTAAAAGCGTCTATGTTTATGCCACTTCGCTTATCAGCCGAAGTTGAGGCATGATAGCGGGTTCTATACGCGCTGAATATATTTGTGTCATTTTCACTATTACTGAGAGTATTTCTAATCCAGCGACTTAAAGTCTGACTGGATATCGACTTGAAGGGTCTTTAAAAGACAAAACAACCTCGTTTCTATTAGTCTGTAAAGATACATTGCCACACGTAGAGACCACGCACAAGATCAAGTTTTCGTGATAAGTCAGAACAATCACCCTCGGTTGTGGATTGATAAGCTCGAAAGTCTTGACCCTGTCAGGGATTTTTTTTGCATACGCTGTCTAGTGAGGGCGAGCGGCGCTAGCTTTCCAAGATAGTTTTTCTAACGTTATGACTTTATTGGCACTTCAGCTACTCACATGATCAAATACCACCTTAGGTCCTTTGTAGCATCATATTTTGGTATGCTAGGTCGCAACTTCTCAACTACCTTAGAAGGCCTCTTCGATCTTACATCTTCTCCACTTTTGGACCCTGTAATGAGGCTGTTACAGATATATAATGCCTAATCGCGGACTCCGTCAGCGAAGAAGACATGATGTTTGTCGCATCTATTCGTACATCTCCCAGTTCAAAGCTTTTCTGCATGCCAGTGCCCCGACAACCAAAGTAATCCTTTCCTAGGAGGATGTGGGCTCCTGTCGATTGAACACAGAAGATACTTATTCGCTTTTAATTAACAACGCTCAGAATCCAACAGTCATGTACACCGGGTACCATGCCTGAACCGGTCACTTAGGGACCACTACAATACCTCTTGAACCTCCGCCCTCATCTTTCCAGAACTCGAAGTATAATCGAGACGGAGGAATTGCATAAAAAATGAAACGGTCTCTAGTCAATCGAAACCGCGTCGGATGCTACCGTCTCTGGGTCTCTTACCCATGAGATATAACGTGATGATTGCATTTGTTCGAGATGCAAATAATTCCGTATCTGGTTTTCCAAACCTCGTACTAATATTGAAACACTGCATTTAATAAACGTAAACTCCGCTTTCGGCTCAAGACCTCTCGACTCAAAATCTGCCTCGAAATTCTTTTCGGATTGTATATACGATGCGAAAATTTAAGAATCTATTCTTTATTGCAAAACTTGCTCAATTCTTAAACCGAATGCCGCTCCTTTGTTCAATAAGTGATGCAGTTGTATTATCAATACATAAGAAGATATCGCTACTCTTTTCGCGAAATACTTAAGACCAAAAAACCTACTAACAACTCAAGATAATTGATATGACATTCCAATATCCGTGAGCCCGTTAACTTTGGCAAAGAACTACTCTAGCCTGAGAGTAACGTATCCAAGATTATTTCTAGAGCAGGTTTAACTTTTAATAGGACATTTCGCAGCATCAAAATGCGATTTCCATCAGTCCAAATCCTCTCTTAATTCGTCGCTTAATTTCATGCGAGCTTTAAAATTACCTTATTTCTCTGTAACGCAATAGTTTTTCTCACTCATGCTTTTCGCACTGAACCAATTTATATACTGTATAACATGAATCTAAGGTTCCTATGAACCTAGTAAAATCTCGAATAGAGTATCGTATAATCGAGCTAAACTTATAAAACTGTTCGGGTTTTTTCGATGTCCCTATATCGGGAAATAATAAAGAATTGAAACATTTAAACAAAAGATTGTATCGTGAATCTTTCAGAATTGTTAATGCAAGGCATAAACTCAATTGACCCTTACTTAGTCATATTATAACTAAAACTAAGGACACTATATTCGATCTCCGGCTCTATTTTATCCTGTCCTCTATTTATTATGAATCCAAGTGACTACATGTCAAAAGACTACATGTTATCCGTACGTTTTTCAAACACCGCATGTGTCTTGCTTAGAAGAAGCAATTCATCCAAATAATTAACGGATAATTAGCCCAATTCCCTTAGGTAATAATGACTGGCTTCATAATTTTTGTTAAAGTGTACGGAGTTGTGTTTAACTCAAAGGGTAAACATTTGAACTCGTAGAGGACATCTTCGAATAAGAATTTTGGGTATTTTTTATCTGAACTAGCCATGCGAATTGAATAATACGCGTTATTTTAATTGATGTCATGAAATAGCCTTTAGCTATTGTTTATTTGAGTTTGTTTTCAATATTGATAAACTTATTAAACGTTTTTAGATTAAGGTAGATTTAAGATTAGCCTACAAGATCCATTTTGTTTAGGCACAAGAGCAAAAAAGAAAAAATTTCTTGCAATAATTTGATTCGAAACTGGCTGGCACTTCGAATTGACCTGCCTCCTTGATAGCTACGCAATCTGTTCCCGAATCTGCTCGGACAAAATTTTTCCTGCTCAGACCATTGTGGTTCCTTCGGACGTATGAGTTGTCTCACCTTTGATGAGAACAGTATCTTGAATCTAGTTCAAGATGGTTGAATCTGAAATCAACCACGCCCATTGACATTTCAACTATGCCAGTCCACCTTACTTATTTCTAATTCTTCTTCGCAGGCGCTTGTCCCGGCTTTTGATAGGTACTGCGACCTTAAGAGGATGAGTTTTGTCGCTGATTGTACGTCTACTTGTGTCTGTTCGCCTTCGATTGGCCGCAAGACTTCTGTCGATTTCAGCAAAATGGCCCCCGCGAGTTTTTTGGATTTCTGATTAGCTTTTACGCCACTCTTTAAATCCTTTTCGAAGAACTCTTTGTTCCTGTAAAATTTATCGCAACAAATTAATTATGTTAAAGCTTTTTCTACATATTTTATGTAACAATAGGCTTCAAATAAGACTCCTGCGATTCATTGTCTGATCACATAAGTCAACTAATAATCTCGCTAAGGTCTTCCACAAGACCCAGTTTATTCTCTGGGTCTCCTTTCAGCATAGAACTCAAAACCTTTGCAACTCCAGCAATGTCAGCAGCCATTTATGCTGGTTTCTCAACGATACGTTTGTCTCTCTTAACATTAGTGTTGTCTAGAGCAGACTTTATCTCCAAATTAATTTTTTGGATCTATTACCGTATAATTTTCCGGGGGGGGGGGCTTTTTTAAGAGAAATTATTTGCTCCTTAGTTAGAAGGCCCTTTCTAATGTCTTCTCATCTGACTGCAAGATCCTTGTGCACCGCCAGTGCTAGGATTCTATCCGGCATTATGCGATCTCTACCGAGAGCCTCTTCTCCTCCTGCAGCTGCTTAATCACCTGTTATCCCGGATGGTTGTTCAGATGGCGCTTTTTCGAAAACCTTTAGAACAGTCTCGCTGCTTACCTCCGACTCAGGCGAACTCAGGTTCCGTCCTGGGAACTGAAATAGAAACGAATGACTCCTCGTATCCGACTTTCACCGTCGTAGTCATTTAACGAGTCATCGTCATACGGGTGATCATCCGGATAATAATCCCGGTTATAACTTTGCCTATCGTTATCATAATGTCGCCTGTAAAAATAGTCGTGACCGCTTTTATCCTTCCGAGATGTTATCTTGCACAACGTTCCTTGATACCTCCTGTTACAATAAAGAAACAAAAACAGGTTGTTTTAGAAAATGACAGTCTTAAGTGGTTCATACTCGGAATATAGCTTTTCTTTAATATATCGGTTGAACCGATATACTACGGATTATATCCGGGTCACAGAATGTCATGTGTAAGGTTATGTATGCAATTGAAATTTTTCAATTACATTTCCAAGGTGAATTGGTTGAACCAAGACACCTGGCCTTGCATATGCGAGTTATACGTGCACAATTGAAGTTTTTTAATTTGCACTTTCAAGGTGAATTGGTTGGACCAAGACACCTAAATCTCCCATATGCGCTTACCTTTTTGATGTCACTACAGCCTCGGGACCGACTTGATGGTCAAACTATCGTAGGACATAACGTGGCGAGATTATGCAGAACTGAAGACCTTCAATTTGCATTCTCAAGGTGAATTGGTTGGACCAAGACACCTGAATCTCGGCTATGCGCATACCTTTCTGACGTCACTACAGCCCTGAGACAGGCTTGATGGTTAAATCATCGTAGGATATAACGTGGAGAGGTTATGTGACGTTTCTCAAATTTGCACTCTCAAGACGACTTGGTTGCAACCAAGACGCCTGAACCTCGCTCATGCGCCTTACTGCCATTGTCGATGTATGGCTTTTTGACCAGTTAACCTCTTCGCTTACTGTATCTCGGTCGGCTGCTCTCTTCCTTGCGTCTCAACGCCTTTTCTAATGGTCTAATCCTTTTTCGTAAATCCTTGTTGTCCTCTGAATTCGAGGACAATTCTCTTACTTTCCTTTTTTCCCTTTCTTCGGAATCTCGTTAACACACGTGTGGCTTAATCGGCACAAAATAGAAGAATGAAGCAATGGAAGGAAATGAAAACGGAAGCGAACCAAAGCGAAAAGTTTTGAACTTTAAAACTGTGGCGACATCGGTGCATAGTAGCGGTACTACATGTGATCTCGAGGAAGAGGCGCGCAATACAATTAAGAAAAAATTAACCTAAGTACTTCAACATTGGAAAAAAAGTTGTATTGCTTTGTTTTATTTCTAGATTCTATTGTACGTAAAGTGCTAAAATATCAAATCAATCTGTTATAAAATATCTACTATCATAGAGAGAAATAAGTGTTAATTTTATAGAAAAAAACCTGTAAAATAAAAACCTTTAAAATAAAATAATTTGTGCATTATTAAAAAAAAAATAGACAAATTAAATTTTAAACTATCATGTTACATTATGAATTTTTATATATTACAATTCCTAACTAACATTTATCAATAAAGTTTACTTGCTTATTAAGAAAATTTAGTTGTGGTATGTTAGCAACATCGTCTTCTAAATATTCAATATCTTCATACATATCTTGTGAAGTATCTTGTAAAGTATCTTGTGAACATTCCATTTCACCAGAAAATGAAGCATTTGAGGGACTTTGCAAGTTAGACACACTTGGTGCCTGAGCACTTGTCTTTTTCAAAAATTTAAGTTTATCATATAGAAACCATTTTGGTTTATATATTTCTTCCGTGCCCTTTCCGCTACATCTGCTTCTTGAATCACGTTCTTTTCTATAATTAGTCATAAAAGTATGCTTTATATTAGCAAATCTATGTTGTACTGCATCAGCTGTAAGATATAAAAATGTACAATATGATTTAAATATATATATATATATATATATAATAGTTGATAAATTTATTTACCATTTGCACGAAGGCTTCTTCATCATTTTTTAATTTATCATCAAAATCAAGAAGATTTTGAATAGAAGTTATGGGAAAGTGTTGTCTGATTTTGTCATCCTTCAGAATAGAATTTTCAGTGCCATGTTGTTCGACCATGTTAATTTTAGCCAAGATCAATTTTGTCGTTTCCTGGATGTCTGCAAGTGTGAGTGTGATTTGCTCTTGTTTTTCCTTTACATTTTTAATTTCACTCTTTATAGTGTTTATAGTGGTTTTCAAGTCTTTTACATAATCCGTATTTTCATTTGCGATAATTATTGGAACATCGTTAATATTTTTTTCTGTTAAGATAATGTTAAGATTCTCTGAAAGAGAGGAAATTAAATAAATAAATAGTTCTGTTCGGGCGCGCACTAAACGCGCCGAACGAATCGCCGAATCCGTTCCGCGAGAACGCGAGATAATTACGAATGGCTTCGTTCAGCCCTTTAACTATGAAACGACCGGGGTTTCAGTTAACCGCGGACTCGATCGCTTGTTAGGAAGTTGAGTGGAAGGCCCAAAAGACAGCAATTGATTTGTAATACATATAAACTTTATTCGATATAGTAAAACAAAACTGACGAAACGCGAGGTATACAGATAAATTAGTGCGACTACACTCGGCGCGCTGCGAGTGTGAAGCGCGGTGTTACAAAAGAGCGATTCTACCGAAACGCGGCTTTACAGAAACGCGGTAGAAACGATAGACGGTATCGCGAATGCAATTGTCGCGGTGTGACGGAGTTGCGAAACGCGGTCTTACGTCCGATGCCTATAGAGACGCGGTAGGTAGATACGGTAGGAAGCGAAGAGCCGGGAACACGACAGCGAGAGGGCTCGCTACGAGGCCGAGTGGGCTCGACCCCGCGGGATCGTGATCGTCGGTTGGGTAGGCTGGAGTTCGGGGACACCTGAGAGCACTCAGTCGAGACTCGGAGCACCGGACCTCGTTTGGTGTGTCGCCCTAGGAAGTTGGATAGGGTAGGCTTCGTCGAAGGCAGCAGAGAGCCGGAGATAAGACGAAGTGCTGGCTCCTGTCGGAGCGCCGGCTTATATACCGCGACGCGGCGGGTTCGTTGGAAGTTGGAAGGGAGGCCGGCGGTCGGGCGAGCCGCGTGGGGGTGCTGACGCGCGCTCGCCTTCGGCGCGGCTCGGCTTCTTCCGGCGGTTCCGAACTTATCAAGCATTTCGCGTGAGAAGCGAACGAAACGTATATCGCAGTACATGTAACGGTTAGATATACGTTTTTACGACAATAGATTGCGGGAATCCCGAACAAGTTTATTAAAAAGACGCTTTTGATTATGCTTTTGATATTCTATTTTTATTACCATTTCCATCTTGTACATTAACTACGTCATCAATATTTTCGTAGTCCTCGTTTGTGTGCGTTGAGGCTAAAAAATAAATTAATTTTATTCTAAACAGCAAAGTGTGTTTTAGTATTCAACTGTATAAAATATATGTAAAATGTGAAGCGATAATTAAATCAGTAGACGGATACAAGAATAGTATATAGCACTCAAAACTTTGCCAGTATGAGAAGTTTTAATTCAATTCTTATTTGAAGTAGCATTTCCCGCTATACGTAATTATTACAAATTGTTTTCTTTTGCAAATTTAATATTTATTTATACTTATGCTTATTTATACTTATAAAATATAGCAGTAATTTTTATTAGACTCACAAATTTAAAATTTCATTCTATTCTATTTTATCTGTATAATTATAAATTTTTTGCTGAGACTTTTTTAGAAAATAAATCTAGATTAATATTAAATACGTTTACATTTATTTATTAATAAATTACTTTTGAATAAATTATTGTATATAATAAATATTTTAAAAAATTTATATAGTCTTTAAAATAAATAAATCAAATGCAAAATGGTTTTTTTGAAAAGCCAAACTTAATTCAAGATTTAATTTAATTTAAAATATGTACATACATACTTAACGGTTACGAACATTCTTAAAATTAATCTTCTAATCAACACTGTTTCAATCAATGAATTAAAGCATAAAATTTTGAAGTTTGTGAAACGTTAACATTATCAAAGTAAAGCAAATAACTCATGTTCCTCCACGTGTTAATGTTTGCATAAATCAAACTGAAAAAATTTACCTGCAATATTTGATTTGTGTGATTCCTTGGACATCAATTGTGGAGGATTAAGATAGTTAACATAATCTTTATTAGTACGTTTTACTTTTCTTTTTCCCAGCATTCTTGTTATTTCAGCTTCGGATTCAGAGGTTGCTGCAACCTGTTTTTCTGCCTCTAAAGCTGATTCATAAGTATCTAAATAATAAAAGAGGTTAATTATGTAATTAAATTAAAATTAAAATATATTTCTAATCATATGTATATATATATATATATATATATATATATATATATGTAGGTCTAGAGGTATGTTCCGGGACTGTTTACGTTTTTTGAAATGTACAGTCCTGGAATATAACGCATATATATGTAATCAGATTCAAAAAATTGTCCCGAAACGTGCCGTAGGACATGAATTTTTTCCAGGACAGTCCTGGAAACTGCCAAATGTCCTGGAATATACCGATGTAAAAAAATAAAAGTCCCGGAACATACTTCCGGACCTACATATATATATATATATATATATAATACATATAGGTATATATATAAATTTTATACGAATATTACAAAATATCATAACAGTTAGAAACAAATAAATATTTCAATGATATAAATTTATATAATTTTATATATATTCATATATATATATATATATATGTATAACATTTCTGTAAGCATTTTATTTTGATCGGCGACAATCAATAAAATGATTAGACACACGCACACAATATTTTTCCTAATTTTGTTTTTCTGCAAGTATAATAATTTAATTGTACTTACCATGTTTACTAAAAACATGACATTTATATTTAACAAAATTGTCTTTAACTGGCATTTCCTTTACTATTGCGGTTCTAATATTTTTGATTCCTGTAGGCCAATAACAATAATCTGGTTCATCTAACCAGAGTACAGGAACCACTGAAATATCTAAATTGTCGAATTGTGCTACTGCGTACTGAAAAATAGATTAATATTAGATTATACACTTTTTTTAAATAACAGAAGAGTTTGAAACTGCAATACATAATAAATACATTTGCAATACGTAATAAATACAACAACACTATATTATATGTACTGGCAAACATACAACACGAGAGAGACGTCGTAATTATTGTAACGAAGACTCGGAAACGACTACTGCCTTCGACAGGCAATGGTATAATGCGAAATTTGGAAATTAAGTAGAGATAGAAGGGGCACAGCATTGATGTGTGAGTAAACACATGTATAAATGTAAAGATGTGTGAGTCGTACACACAACATGGAAAAAGTGACTAAAGAAAGTACGAAAACATCTCTGCCGCCGAGAGTTATCTATATAAAGATATATATATAATATTGAGAATAACAGAGAACATATATATGATTTGTAAATTGAAAGCATTTACACAAAGAATAGTCTAGAGAATTTAACGAGACTGAAACCGAGAGACAACAATATTAATTAAGAAAAATATAAATCTAAAGATTATAAACGCAAAAATAGTAAGCTTTTGTCCAAACAATTATAAATACATTTAATTAAATCAACACAAATATAAAATCCAAAGTAGTGTTTAAAAAAACAACCCACAAACATGTAATTTGTAATGAACAGAGTTATACTATACTGAAACAAGTACCTATATATTGTGACGTGACAAGTCGCGTCTCCTTCCCGGACGGGCTCGGCCGAGGGGAATTCGGGGATGCCTCCTCGTTAGAGCGAGAGGAGGGCGGTTGCGTATATTAATTGGTCTAATTAGCTGTTAAGTTTTTAAGGGATTGCCGGTGGTGGCCGGACTCAATCTGTAACGGCCGAGAGCCGCAACGAGGAAGAGCAGAGGATTAAGGAGACGGCCAGGGAACATGGCTGAAGGTCGGATCGCCCGGACCTCCCCGCAAGTGCATGAGCGTCGCCGGCCGGAGTTCACTCCGCACTCGGTCGTGACAGCGGCAGGATAGCGAAACGCCAGCCTGACCCCGAACGCCGACTCGATCATCGCGGCCCGGACAGCCGGTTGATTCGAAAAGCCCGCGCCGGATCGGAGGTAGTTGGAGCGGCGCCGCCGGAAGAGGAGGCGCGCGAGGAGCTGAGGCGCCGACGAGAGCGCCTTAGAATTGGAGTGGCGCCCCCGGAAGGAGCGGCGCACGTGCGGCCTAGGCGCAGGGAGCGCTAGGATCGGCAATCCGGTCGAGTGGCACGCTACAGCGCAGGCGCGGGGAACCGGCGCGATCCCGGCAGGCTATCGTTTCAGAGACTGTCGCGCCGGCTAAAGTACAGGACGCATCTCCCGGATCCCGAGCTGCCCGGACTGCCGATGGGACGACGACGCATTGTAAGGTTGTAACCGGACGGTACTATCGGAGGCACGAATCAACGCTACGTGTCCTTATAAATCAACGGTCGCCACTCGGTTTGACCTTTGACCCACCGAGAAGGTAAGTATCGAACGATATCTCCAACTATTAATTAGACTAATTCTCTTCTTTTTTCAGATTCCTGCCACCGCTGGATCATCGCCGTCATCGATCAGGATCGTCGCTGCCACCGGAATCCAGGATCAACGAGGGACTTCGAGTGATCGTCGACGATGGATCAGGTAAGTAGAAGGTAAGTCCAATTTAATAAATTTTCGAAATCTTTTACGAAAAGGATGTTTAATTTATTCAATTATATTGATTTCCAGTGTTGGTTGTTCACAAAACTTCAAGTCACAAAAGATGTCGGACGCTCGTATACGTAGGCACACACGCCCCGTTTATCTACGACGCACGAAGTTATTTCGGTCTAAAAAGGCCGTTCGTCCTTGTAAGGACGACTGTTAACGCGTTCCGCGGGCGTTCCCGGTTGTTACGAATGTTGGCGAGCCGCAATTATCACACTTGTATGACGATCGCGGTGACTTAGCGCGACGACGCAGTGGAAAGCTTATTACGTGTTACACGCTCGAACATCCCCGAGAGACTGCCCCGAGTTGTTTGTCTCGTTCGAGCTCCCCACTATCGGTCCCGTATATCCCTACTCCGACGGATATCCCGCTTTCTATCGCCGCTAACTGCGCGTCGGCCTCCGGTAATTTTCCACGCGGGTGTTTACGTCGTTCGCGCCGAACCCCGTGGAAATTTCCATGCTTATCGCGCTCGCGCGGTCGCTCCGTCCTGGCAACCGGGTAGTCGTTTTTCAATTTTCTCAATTTCGCGCGGCCGCTGACGCCGACCCGTGCGCCAGGTCTTTTACCGCGTCTACCATCCCCATCCGGGCGACTTCCCTGAGGAAGACGTCCGGGTGCAGAGCACCGGGCCTGCCGACGACGTCGACCCCTCCTGACGCTTCTTTCGCACCTGGTACGACGATTTCCGCGGTTCTTCCCCGCGGAAGATGTCCAGGTTGCGAGATGGCGGACGGTTCTGTGACTTTGTCACCGGTCGTCGGATTTTGACGGCGACCGGATATGGACGTTCTCTGGGACGTCCCCATTAGTCAGGGACGCCTATTCCCCGGGGATGACTCACCTGGGGCGAGTTCCCGGACGGTCCGCCATTTCGTTACCCGGGCGCCGGATCTCACCGGGACCCGGCTTCGTGGGCTCGGCGACGTGCCCACAGATGTCAGGGGTGCTCAACTCCCGAAGATGACGCCTCTAGCTCGACTTCGCGGACGGTTCGCTATTTCCCGTCCGCGTTCGCGTATCGCGTTGCCGACCCCGTATGCCTGCCTCCGGGACCACGTGCCCTCGTCAGGGACGTATACCCTTACCGTCCTACCGTCGGTTCGCAAGTTTTCCGACGGTCCGCCATCTTTCCGAGCGATGGTCGGATCTCGCATTTGACGCGCGCGTTGCCTTTCGTGGGTCTCCCTTGGCGATCAGGGCTCTTAACTTTTACTCGCCGATCGCGGATTCTATCAGTAAGCGGACGGTCCGCCATTTCCCGTTCGCGCGCTATTTCCGCCATTCCGAGGCGCGCGTCTACCTTTTCGGATCTCTGACAATCGCCGAGGCTCAGCTATTGCTGGTCCGCCATCGCCGTCCATCCTTTTGTCGTACGCCGTCCTCCCGTTCCGCGCGCCATCACGGATCGTCCGTCATGTGGTGCGGGAGTCTCCCGGTCGCTCGCACGGGAGGCCCCCTTTCCTGGAAAGTGTGTTCGGGCTCAAGCCCTGTCACGCCGCCGCATGACCTCCCGTATCCGCGCCGACGGGACAAAATAAAGATGCGTTGCAAAACAAACAAAATTCAATTTATACCTCCCAACGAGGAGTCACGCCGCTTGAGCCGCAATCGAACGAAAAGAAAAAGACTAACGAATAGTGGCGCGGCCTATTTGACTTATATCTATCCAGCGCCGGATGGGGTCACTCTGCATGCTACGATCCAACTAGAGAACCAAAACGAAAAGAAAAGTGAATCGGGACCGAGAAACGCAGCTCCTAGGGTTGGTCCCTTCTTCCAACATTGCTCCCATCCTCGGGGCGCGAACGCTTAACTTAAAATTAATTTGGACGTGGCTCCGCCTCGTCCGTCTCCGAACCGCTACTGCCTTCCGGGCTTCGGAAGGACACCGTCGACCCGCCATCCATCATGCCGGGATCGCCCCCGGTCACCTGCTGGTCCCCCAGTTCCTCGGGGTTGCGCACCTCCATCTCCGGGATTTCGGGTAACTCCGCCTCCAACATTGCCACGATCTCCGTCAGCTGACTGAGATCGGTCGGCACCCCAAGCTCGTCGGTTGGGGTCGGGCCCCGTTCTTGAGTCCCCTGGCTTCGGATCACCGCGACCGTCGCCTCATGCGGCGGTCCCGGCTTTTCTACCGTGCCTTTAACCGGCACGGCCGCGTCCTCCGTCTGCCCCTGCTTTGCCAGCAGTCTCACTGCCTCCTCGGACAGGCGCCGCAGCACCACTTTAGGCGCCTGAGACCGCGCTACGCGAGCCGCGCTTGCGCACGGTCGCAAGGTCACCACTCTGGCGTCCCCGCGTTAAGAAAAAGAGGGTTCGCTCGAGGCACTGGCCCATGGCCCGCTTTGGTTACCTGAGCGCCGCAGGATTACCTGTGGACTGCGAGATGAGCGCGTGCGGTACCTTGCGCTCGCATTAGGATAGAGTCGGGTGGAAATCGTGCCGGGGCCTTGCCGAGAGTGAGCTCTCTAGTGCGTAGAGACCAATTGTGCCCTCCCCGCGAGCACCGCCACGGCCGACAGTCGCGTGGCGTTGAGATGGATGAATCGGATTAATCGGGTCGAATTGTGTAGCGTCTCGTTGAATAAATGTAAGTAATCGTATCGCGTTATGTGTGATCGTGTCGCGTTTCATTGTGATAGAGTTTATGTTCGTAATCGTGTCGCGTCTTGGCCATAGTATTTATGTTCGTAATCGTGTCGCGTCTTGGCCATAGTATTTAGGTTCGTAATCGTGTCGCGTCTCGGCCATATTAAGAGTGATGCCTTGCGTGGCGATAACGGGAGCGAGTTGTGCGGGTAACGGCGGGCCACGAGCGGTCATGTAATTGAGTAACGTATCCGGGCCCTCGAGGACGGCGAATTTTGTGTTTGGCGGGACGAAAGGATCGACGGGATCGGCGCGGGGCCGCGGAATCTCCGTGCTTGCAAGAGAATTCGGGATTCGCGTGGCAAGCCGCGGGATCGTCCGCGATATGAGTTGTATTTCTTGTATTTGAAGATTTCTTTTTTGTATATTTTTTTTAACATTTGTTTTAATATTTCCTCGTATAATTCTCTTCAAATACTTTTCAGTATGACATTTTTTATAAAACTGAAAATAACGTAAATTATTATAACCGCATAAAATTTAATTTAGATTTTATCTTTTTATTCAGAATATTATTATTATGAAGAAATGGATTTAATTCACACAAAAATTTAAATGTTAAAGTTTTTTATATGTGTATATAATTTTACCTTATGTGATGTGCTTGCTGGTTTATCCATCGCTATTTTTGATTAATGTAACTGAAAAAAGAAGTACAAATAGAAGATATAAGACAATAATTAAAGAAATAATTCATTTGCCATTTTACATAAAATTAATTTTAATAATTTTTGATATGAGAAAAATTTGTAAATGTTAAAAAAATCAATATGTGTATATATGTATATATATTAATAAAACTTATTTAGCAGATCGCATACGAGTAAGAAAGTATGGGGCCTTTCCCAACAAAAACAGTACGTGCAATCCACATAACGTTATAACGTGGATTGCACGTGGCAATAACGTGGATTCCATATATGCATTTACTAAGGATTGATGTTATTAGCTTGAAAAATTTAAAAGCTAATGTGCTCATTTTGACACTTATCATAATTCAAATTTTATATAAGAATCTGTAATATAGTTGTTGACATATAATTTTACAAGAATTTCCTATTTCTTTCAGTATAATTGCAATAAACAAGATTTTAATAATGTATCACACTTGATAATTTTTCAGCTTACATAAGATAATTCTAAAATGAAAAGTAAGGTAAAACATATATTTCATATAATATAAATATATGAAAAATTTGGTTGATTAGAGCCAACTTTACACGCAATTAAAGGTTCATATACGAATTTACGAAAACAAAGCTTCCTCTATGAGGAAGCAAAAATACGTTCATGAAAATAGAATATAGTTTACTTTATATAGCAAAAAATATTAAATCTTTATGTGACGATATTTATCAAGTACTATGTTTACGCGAGCGTTACTTCTGTAGTAACTTACAAGTATATATCGATTTTGTAGGAACTTACGATAATTTACTCCGCGTAAACGAATGAATTATTGTAAGTTACTACAGAAGTAACGCTCGCGTAAACGTAGTATATTTATATGAAACATATAAAACATAGATACTATTAGTTAATTGTTTGAAAGATATCTGCTCATTTTGACATTTATCAGAGAATTCAAGTTTTGTATAAGATTCTTTAATATAATGTTATAATCGTTCTCATTTATATGGTCAAATGTATAAAAATCTTTAATTTGACATTTCAGTTGTTCTCATATCTAGCTAGAATTATAATAAGAACATAATCCAATATATATTACATACCTTAAGAATCATCAATCAATTAATCGTGTTATTTCAAAGTTACCTATACTTTCAATTAAGTAATGCATATCCGTTCAGTCATTTATTGAAAACTCAAAATCTCGGGTACTCGCAACTCGTCGCGTCGCGTAAAAGAGTCACGGCCGGTCTCGTTCCGCTCGTACTTGGTATACAGTCTGTCTATTTAATATTTCAACAAGTAAAGTTAATATTTCTACAATAAATTTATGTTTATGTTACAGCAAAAAATGGCAAAGAGCCGGGCGAAAACGATTTAGCGGACGCGGAAGAGGAAATAGAGCCGCGGAAGAGGAAAAACTTTTGTGCAAACTATATATTTTTAAAAAATAAATAGTTTTCATGATCGATTAAGAAATATTCATAAAAGAAAAACTACGATGATTTTGTCTATACACTTAAAAAATTGCACGTTTCTTAAATATTATTATATAATAAAATCTTATTATGATACGTTAAGTGGCTATTGATGAACAATATTTAGTAATATAGGAAAACTTATATTTTAATAGATTTATGAAAGCAAATATGTGAAAACAGTCTAGATAATTTAAGGATTTATTAGCATAGAATAGATATAAAAGTCTAACATGATTCATGGTAGCATGATTTTCACAAATAAGATTGAAATACCGGAAGTGTGTCGCAAATAAGATTAAAGTTCACGGAAGTGCGTTTAATAAAAGAAACATTTAATAGGTCTTCATATCTTGACATTAAACTTTTTGTAACATAAACTTGATTGCGCGATAATGATATTGCATAATTCTTATGTTATTTATATCCAATCATTGCTTTTAAATAGAAAAATTATTTTGTCTACGTACTCTTTCTAAAAAAAAAAATTTCCATTAACTGTACATAACTATACATTAACGATAACACATAATCTTTTTTTAAATATGAATTAACAAAATTAAGAGAAAATAATTTTGAAAATCATATAAACATAAAATAGCAATAAAAATAGCATGAAGAATTGCTATAATGCAATTAATAAGTTTTGAAAATTACAGTGTCATTTTTTTATATTTATCGTCACTGCATATTCTTGCATATTACAATGTTAAGTAATAAATAAAGAAAAGAATTATATCAACGATTAGTAGCAATTGATATATTTTATTATACAAAGAAGAAGTTAAAAGAAAAGATTTGAACAGTAAAAGCGTCCATTTATCCGTTTTACAGATTCTGTTGCAAAAATGTCAAATTAATGAAATTTCTAAATGTTAATATTATTTTCAAATTTTCTTATTGGAAGAATTTGTAAGATTATATTCGATCATATAAGAAATATTGAGAAATAAAGAATTAATCAAGATCAAATCCATGTTCGATAAGTTGTTTATGTTGCTTAGTATTTTTATATCACATCGTAAGTAATGCTTCATCAACTTACTTGTCAAGTGCATTTGGTATGTGATTTCTTCCGTCAGAGTTTATTTGATAGATATTACTGCAATAACATTAATAAAGATTTCCAATGTCATTCCGGAAAGAGGAGTCAATAGCAGCATATTAATGTAACCGAATGGTATTTATTCGATTTCCATGAACTACATACATACATATACATATACATACAATACATATATACATATACATATATATATATTTTTGTATATGTTTATGGTTATATTTGTCCGAAGTTCCAATCAAATCCACTGTCCTACAATAGTACCGAAATAACACCTTATTTTAACTTTTAAACGCTGATAACGCCTAAATGGTCGATTATTGTGAATCTTGCCCATTGTGACTTTTGGTCAGCATCACATAAACTATCTATTTTCAAAGTTTTTGCCAATTTCACCGAAATCCAATTTCCATAAGAAATGTACAAGAAGTCCTTTAATATAATAAACCTGATTCATTGACAGATGTGTTCTATAAATTAATAAATTATATTAGTATTTCTTTTTTTATTAGTAAGCTACATACAAATATATTTTTAAGATTCACAATAGCAATATTAACGCCAATAGCGATCTGGTGCAAAGTAAAAATAAAAAATTTATTGCGAAAACATGTTTTATTTTCCAAATTTATGAACAATAAAATTTAACAATTTATTTATATATATTTTTTATCAGAATTTTAATTTAGCATATTTTTATGCTTTTTCCTTTTTTGTTTTTATCGTTTTATCTCCACCGTCGTCTTTACGTTCTCGCAATTTTTTCTGTTTCATCTCTTCCTCCATTTGACTATCTTCATATTCTATAAAAAATTTCACAATTTTTATATATATAACAATATTATATTTTCATGCTCTTTCTTTTACCTTTGTCGTTTTTGTCATGTTTATCCTTTATCATATCATTTTTCTGTTTTATCTCTTCCTCTCTTTGGTTATCTTATTTTCTAATAATGCTTGCAAAAGAATTTCATCACAACCATCTTCACTAAAATGTTAAAATAATAATATTTAACTTTTTTTAATTATAATTATACACGTATTAATTATACACGTAAAGAATTTTTCGTTATAATTAAATTCACTCTAATAATTAACCTTCAATGATGTATGAGCGGCATGAGCGCAAACACGCGCGAGTGCGTGTGCGCGCGCGCGTGCGTGTGTGTGTGTGTGTGTGTTTGTGTTATATTATAATTTTAATAAATTATAATTTAATAAATTATAATTTTAATTTTAATAAATTTTTTTACTTACTGTGAATAAATTCTTCCATTTTCTGTCACTTATGTGTCAAATAAATTAAATCAATACCTTTTCCGTTTCCACGGTAACAATAAAAATTTTTTATATCAACGTCTACAGATTGAACATATCATATTCTTTTTAAATTGTATATTTAATTAACTATACACATCATGGCACTCCCCTACTAATTGCGGATATATCTTATTTCCATTTTGTTCAATACCAACCTTCTTTTAATGATACTCTATATAAAATTACACGTATAACTTATACATGTAACTTTTAAAGCAGAAATCGGTAACTCCTTTACCGATCGTCGCAAAATTAAAAAAAAAACAACCTTTTTTTAATAATACTCTATATAAAATTACGTATACATCTTATACACTTTTTAAGCAGAAATCGGTAATCTCTTCACCGATCCTCGCCAAATTAAATAACAATTTTCCTTTAATGATACTCTATCCATTAAAAAAAAAATAAGCTCGATATCTCAAAATTTACAGAAATTAGAGCAACCACGGACATTTCTAAAAATAGCCAGAAATCGGTAATCTCTTCACCGATCCTTGTTAAATTCAACACCAACCTACCTTTAATGATACTCTTTCTATAAAAAAAAAAATTCAGCTTGATATCTCAAAATTTGCAGAAATTAGAGCAATTACGTAGATTTTTTTAAACAGAAATCGATAATCCCTTTATTATTAGCAATTTTTATTAATTCTATTATAACCTTCAATTTCTTCTACCCTTATTTCATATATAATTCTTTAAAATTTAGTTAATCAGTTCTTGAGTTATAGAAATTTCAGTAAACTTGGTTGTTTTCTTTAACAGAAATCGGTAACCCCTTTATTATTAACAATTTTTATTAATTCTATCATATATTCTTCAGTCTTTTCTACCCTTATTTCATATATAATTTTTTAAAATTTGGTTAATCAGTTCTTGAGTTATAAAAATTTCAGTAAACTTGGCTGTTTTTTTTAACAGAAATCGGTAACCCTTTTATTATTAACAATTTTTATTAATTCTATTATATTCTTCAGTCTTTTCTACCCTTATTTCATATATAATTTTTTAAAATTTGGTTAATCAGTTCTTGAGTTATAGAAATTTCAGTAAACTTGGTTGTTTTTTTAACAGAAATCGGTAACCCCTTTATTATTAACAATTTTTATTAATTCTATTGCGTACATGAACGACATACTTTTTTAAAAATTTAATGACATCCGAATTTTTGCCTCGAGAGGATTTCACAATGTGCAATTTATCGTCCGATGCAAACTGACACCGGAACCAGGAGTTCAACTCCAAGATGATCAAAAGCGCTGATGCGAAGGTCAGCGCAAAGCGAGAAGTCAACGCTAACTCGGGAACCTCCGAGTTAGCAACAGGATGTCGGTTCCGACATTATAAATACCGCCGAATAAGATCGGGCGGGCAGTCGCTAATCATCTAAGGCATCAACAGCACAACAACACTGAGGAATTAGTCTCAAGTCTATCAAGTCTCATCAGAAACTAAGAGCCATACGATGTTTTGCTGTCGATTATTAGTAGTAAGTATTAAAATTTGTGATTATACCTAATAAAATATATAAAATAGAATGTCTGTATGTATGTCTGTTCTTTATACACTCTTAAACTATTCGACTACCGAATTTTTATCACAAGTATACAAAATAGGGGTACAATTTTCCAGGAAGTGTTATAGAGTGTACAGTTTTTTGTTACCGATAACCAATATCCGAAATTTTTCCAATTTTTCGGGAAATAATTGACCCAATCTTAAAGAATTGTATATAAAACAGGGGTAGAATCTCACGGGAAGTGCCACAAAGTGTATAATTTTTTGTTACCGATCTTTTTGGAAACCGTTATCAGAAATAAAAACAAATCTAATTTCATTTCCAAAAGATTTTTGCACATTGTTCGACCGAATCTTAAAAAATTATAAATGAAACAGGGGTAGAATTTTCCTGGGAGTGTCATGATGTGTGTAGTTTTTTGTTATTGATTTTCAGGAAACCGATTTTTCTAATTTTTTTAATTTTTTGGGAAATAATTGACCGAATTTTAAAGAATTAGAGAGAGAGAGAGAGAAAAAGTTTAAAACTTAAGCACCTGGAATGTGTTATAAAACTTCGATATCGATCAGGGATTTTATTTCTTGGTTTTCCCGAGCGTTTTTTCGGAAATTTAGAGATTGATTACTCGCGATGTACATAGAACCTCGACATTTCATTAACCAATTACCGATTTTATCAATTGGCGTTTTTTTCCTGGGGCGTTTTTTCGGAAATTTCGAGATTGCTCGCTCGCATGTAACGTAATTCGTTGTATAGCACCAATATATATATATATATATATATATATATATATATATATAGATTTAATTGTAATTTATATCTTATACTATTATTATCTTATACTATTTTATATCTTATACTATTATTATTATCTTATACTAATTTATATCTTATACTATTATTATCTTATACAACGGATAATAATTTGAATGACTGAAGAAATGGTTGAAAAAGGGTGAAAATTGAAAAAAATTTATATATATTTACAACGATAAAAATTTTTTTCAATTTTCACCCTTTTTCAACTATTTCTTCATTCATTCAAATTATTATCCGTTGTTATCCATTCTTTGGATTGTCAAACAAACAAAAGCGTTGTGTGGAATCTCAACTGTGCCAAGTTACAGCGCTGGTCAGGAGCGCTATCATTTTATACCAGTTTCTGACCAGCACTATCGCTTAGTACCCGATTGTTAAAAAGCACAAGTGTTAAAACAAAGTATCGAGTCAGGCGATTGGCTGTTAAATATTTGTAATTGACAGTAACTGGATTAGAAATATTGCAGTCAATTATAATTTGCACCTTTTGTGGCTCGTACGTTGTTTTACAATTATCAAACCAAAGAAAACGTTTGGTATTCAACCGCGAGAAACAAAACAGATCGACATGAAGCGAGCACTCTACGTTCACGCGTCATTCTGTTTCTTCATTAGTTCCTTTTTTTAAAAAGCATTCCAAGTATTGATAACAACAATTATCGAGTCACGGTTGACTTGGAAATACTTGTATTGATCGCAAGTCGTACCGGGTGGCTCAGATTATTGAAAAGTTATAAAAAATAAGAACGTTGAGATGTGTGAACCGCAATAGAATAGAAAAAAATCGATACGAAGCAAGCACTCTGTGTTCGCGTCAATTTCTTCCTTCGCTAATTCCTTCTTAAAAAGCATTCCAAGTATTATTAACAAGAAAAAGTCAATCAAGTATATCAAGTATATCAAGTATTGTTAAAAGGATCAAATCTCTAAGAATTTCTTATTACTATTTTAACCGATTTTAAACTTTTTTTAATTCTACATCTGCTTTTACAATGTCCATCGTTGTTGAACATTTGTACAAATTATTCCGTCTCAATAATTTTTACCGTTCTTAAATGATTGAAAAATTTTTCTCTTTAACATTTCTACTGCCAAACATTTGTAAAAATTATTTCAAGTCTTTTTTCAACACTTTTTAAAATCATTACAAGTTTCCATTAAGTCTCTTCGCCCCCTCTCGCTGTTCGAAGCTTGTTTCAAAAACATTTGCAAGATATTACACACGTTTGTTACATACGTTTTCTAAGTTTAGGAGAAAGTATGCTGAAATTTCGTCCCGATTATTTTCGATACTCGCAAGTGTTCTTTTCCGTTACGGGTCCCTGCCTCGGATGGATCATCGCCGTTGCTGCTGCTGCTGCTGCTGCTGGTGACTTCCCGGATCCTCGCATCGTCGCATACTGCAAAACAACGATGGACAACGATGATTAATCTTGACATTTTGTTTCACACGTAACTATTCATTTATTTAAGATGGTTCTCCTGTCGTTTAATCGTGGCCGCTCTTGGTCGGTGCGTCCTCCCCAAGGAGGAGGGAACGCGCACGTTCAAGCCCCGTCACCGCGTCAAGGTAGCGGCCACATCGACGGGGGAAGGGAAGGGGTGGTAGAAAGGTGAATGGGTAGGAAAGGAAATATGGATAAAGTTGATGGTAATAAGGGAGGAAAGGAGGGCCAATGACATTTATGATATCTACGCTGGAGGTAATTTAGGAAATTAAGTAGAAAATACAGTGAAACATAAAAAAATACAACGTAACAAACGTGTGTATTTTTTTAAGGCTTTGTCGGTGGGTGGGTGGTGTATTACCGCAGTCTGAAATAAAATACAAGACGATTAAGTACGCGCTGAACGAAATAAACTTTGAAACAGAATAGAGAATGTAAATCTTATAGGTTTTATTTTACCGACGACGCTTTTCACTGCTCGGCCCCGGGCGTGGATTGGCGGGGTCTTCCGATTCCTCGGACGAGGTCGACGGTGATGGTTCGCGTGTGGTGCTGAAAAGAAATATAATTATTAACACGCACTCGCGCACGCACGCGCTCATACAGACGCACGTACACGCACGCTTTGAACGAAATAAACTTTCAAACGAAATAGAGAAGGTAGTGTTAGGTTTTAGGTATTTTACCGACGACGCTTTCCACTGTTCAGCCCCGGGCGTGGATCGTCGGGGTCTTCCGATTCCTCGGACGAGGTCGACGGTGATGGTTCGCGTGTGGCGCTGAAACAAAATAAAATTATTAACACGCACGCACGCACTCGTGCACGCACGCGCTCACATACACACACGCACACCTTGTTTTCGCCTTCGGCAGTCTTCGGCGTCGGCGTTCCAGCTCTTCTTCGGCAGCCAGCCACATTTTCCTTTCGCCGGCCCTCTTTTTCGCTGCCTGCCTTGGTGTTACATTGGCGACGAATTCTGGCATGTAACACCAGTCATTGAAATAATCGTCGTACGGCCTCGGTTGCCAGCTGGTTACGTCGAGATGTGTGTTGAAATCTCCTGGCCGGTACGACTCGATTATTTCGCGCCAATTGGAAGGCATGATGTCTCCCTTCTTCCAGTACATCATAAATTTTTTCGCTGCTACCGACGCCGCCGCTCCGCCACCCGCCCGGACGATCAATTTTTGTAGATCGGCGTCTCTCCGTCTCTCCCAATATTGATTCCTTTGATACTCAATTCTTCGAAGTATTTCTTCTATATCTGTAAGAATTATGTAAAAAAGATTAAGTAATTTGTCACCGTTAAATGTGTAAGAAAAATTAATAGCGTTTTTCATTGGCAGAACTAGTGCGCACTTAGTGCACATTAAAGCCGTTGTACACTGATTTAATATTTAATATTTAAAGTATAATGCAAATATTTCAATTGATAAAATAGCCAATACATATTTTACCAAACAGTACAATAAAGAATATTAAGGCTTTCGCCTTAATATGACTTAACCCGTATATATTTAACATACACATTACGTTGATTTGTGTACAACGGCTTTAATGTGCACTGAGCGCGCACCAGTTTTGCGAAAGAAAAACGCTATATGGGTATCACATACCGCGTGGCTCGTCAATCGGGCTGCCGTCGCTGCCGCTGTCGCTGTCCATCTGTACGAAAAACAATAAAATTTGTTTGTTAAAGTTTACCGTGTAACAAGAAAATATAACAACTATCGAATACCTACCTTTTGCCGAGGCAGGTTCAGGCACGACAGAGGCTCCGTGGATTCGCACTGTAACGTAAGAAATACATTGTTAGAAAAAACAAGTTGGACGCAACGAACGACCGTGGATTCGCTCGTAGGGCTCGTCAAGACGAGTAAAACGATATGCGACACGATATGGGGTTTGGATAAACCGTTGAAAAGTTACCTGTATATTTCGCAAGCTTATTCACTTTTCGCCGATGAGGTCACAGCGTGACACAATGAGACACAGCGAGCGATCAAACACGCGCGGGTAAACGCCGTGCGGTACCTGACGAGTGCGTTGACCTGTCGCTTAAGATTATTACTCGAAGGGCCATCTACAATGGAGAGTCGTAGGTCGTAGCAGTAGTCGTAGAAAATATTTCCATTTCGTACCGCATACTACCTACGGTTTACGGCAGGTATCGCGAGCCAATAGGGCGCGTTCAGCAGACAATGCGTCGATTGGTTCTAATAAAAGTAACAGCCAATCACGTTCGACTGCTATTCAGCTGCTTGGTCTGCTGAACGCGCCCAATCAGTATCGAGCCACAGATTAATCTGTCATCGAGCTGAGTGAGTCGATGAATTTTCAAACGCAACCCGTGTGTCAGTTTTATTATTTAGATAAATTTTCTTCTTTAATCGAATAAAATATTCAAAAATAGCACGTCCGACGAAGAAATGTTCGTCGACGTAAATGACGAAGAGGATGACGAACGCGCGACGCTTGGATAAAGGAAGAATCGATCGCTTTTGTCAAAGCTAATCCCAACTACATGTACGCGCGAAAAAGTGGAAGGAATATACTGGCAAAAATTTTTGCAAAGACGACTCGGAGGAGCATCGGATGTGGTAGCTTGTCGAATAAAATGTCAGGTGAGTTGCATATATAAATTACTTTGCGTGTCGCGTGTGACGATGAGGTTAGGTTGTGACCGAACGATGCATAATCGGGCCACGGGGTACGCTATTTTGTCCTATTAGTCATCGGTCGCCACTCGGTTTAACCTTTATGTACCGAGAAGGTAGGTATTTGTAATGAAAATCATCCAAAATGTGAACAATTTGTTTAAACAATTTTATTTTTTCAATCCCGCCACAACTGCTCGATAAGCATCGCCTGAGCTCTGGATACCGCTAGGTATGACCTCAATCGGCCAGCCAGGGATACCTGTTAGCCGGACAGCTGCTTGATCAGGTAATATCTTCCTAACCCTTAGACTTTTTAGATTCCCGCCACGGTTGCCTCCTCTGGGATGCTCTGCCGTTCACCTCCACTATCGATCATTCATCTACCTCATCCGTGGAACCATGATAGCCGGACAACCGCTTGATCGGCTAAGTCCCGACATTAATATAAGTAAAACGCTATTAATTCTCTTTTATTTTCAGGTTTCGTCGACAGCTGCTTCATCACCATCGCCTGTGTCGTAGATCACCGCTGCTCACCGATGTCTAGGATCAACGCGTCTAGGGGATAGCCGGACAACCAGGTAAGTACGAGAACTGTCCGCGTAACTACAACTAATATCAACTTTTTTCAGGTTTCCGCCACGGTTTCCTCATCAATGGCCTCCTCTGAAGTAGAATCTGTGATGACCTTGAAGATCGGACCACGCTATCACCAAGATGGCCGGACAGCCGCTTTTTCAGGTAAGTTTCCGGGTAAGTAAAGATATTTTCGTCTGGATTTTTGCAATTGCTTTTATTGTTAACTATAGTTGCACAATGTTGGTAGTTCACAATTAACGATCGCCACATAAGATGGCGGTCGCACGTCTCGCAAAGTGCGATTTCGCGATTCAGGTACGCGAGACCCGTACGTCTTTCGTATCGACGTCACGTAACGCTGTTGGCGGGCGTTCCCGTTTGTTAATAGACGCTGAGGTAGTCTTAATTATCGTATTCCGTTTCGCGTTCGCGAATATTCTTCAACTATACGCCGGTATAATACGCGCGAGATTGCTACCTTCAAGCGCCCACGAGAGACTGCCTCGAGAAACGTTGCTCTCTCGGGCTCCCTACCACCGAGTTTTTCCCCTTCCATATGGGTCTCGGCCGCTTTCTCCGCTCTGGAAATTTTCATACTACGTCTTAACAATAGGTGTTTACGCGCTTCGGCACACCAGGTGTGCGCCAGATGTTCGCGATGGCCAACGCTAGTACACTATTTGTGTCTCGCTCTTTTGATTTCCGGGTAGCAACAATTCAGCTTTTACAATATTGACTTTTGAACGACGCCGACCTATGCGCAAGGTCCATTTGATGTCCCTGATCTCGATTCCGCGTCGACTTCCCGGAGAAGACGTCCAGGTCGCGTTTAAAACGTCCGCCAATGGCGGCGACCTATCTGCCTACTCTCTAGGCCCGTGTCGATCGTATTCCGGCCTGACTTCCCGCAGCCGACGTCTAGAACAACTAGTTGTCCGGACTGTCCGGACAACTGTCACGTCTGACGGTATAATCACCGTTATATTCCAGCCGCATAAATTTTTTCGATTTCCATCCTAATTGCACAGCACCTGAAAACAATATCAACAATATCAGAATAAATAATCACACCTTAACTTAACTGTCACAACAATCACTCAGCTGATGCGAGCACGCGTTCTTAAAATAGTAGACACAAGCCTAGAGAACATGGCTGCCTTAAGGTACCCTTTCAAGCTTAAGCCCCATTTTCATGAATCACACTATAAACTTTTGGACAATTGCTTGTTAAGATTCCCCAGCATCACGAAAATTGATCGTAAATGAATATTACCAGCTTTATGAGACCCTTTATGCAATATAAATTCAGTTTGACACGCGGACCTAACAAAAATAAATGCATGTTCCGTAAGAATAAACTAAGAAAATTAAAATAAAATATAAATAAATAAATTAAAAACAGATTATTCATATAAACATAACCTTTTGTGCCTAAAGAATATTATCATGCTAAAATAATAATTACCTCATTAGCATTTTTTCAAACATGATTGTTATAAACAATTTAATTATATTATTAACAAACTTAGCTAATGTGACTGATGGGACTATCACAAAAAGTCAAACAACTTTTGATTATAAACCATTGTTGGATCTCTCAAAATAAACTAATTAACAATAAAATTTATCATAAAAATATTATTAAAGATGATGAATAAAATCACTGCAGACACTCAGCAGAGCATGTCAAGTAACCTCACAAAAACCCCTACATCATATCTCTTCTTAATTCCGAGATATAATTAAAAATTATGGAAATCCATAAAACACAAAAAATTTAAACAACCTAAAATAATGCCCTTAATTATCTGAACACAACAAAAGAAACCCCATCTTTTTATCTCTTACCGTTCTCGAGTTATAAATTATTAAAGTTTCACATCCGCCATTTTGAATTTCCTACCCTTTAGACTTACAAAGACCAAATCACTTTTACATTAATATTTTAGTCTTTTATACATTTTAAAGCTGAAAAATTTCATTTCTGAACAAAAATTTTGACACTTAATTATTATGATAAAAATAGAATCTCTCATACTCCTGAACATCAGTAACGTTAACGCCGATTTTCTATTTAAATTAATTAAATTAATAAACGTGATTGAAAATTGAACATTCACTCCATGAAAGACGAGGATAGTTTAATACCAGTTCACAGAGAGTAAGACAAGGAAGACAAGGATAGCCCTATAGACTCTTAATAAATTAAAATAAAAATGAAAATAAATCGACGGAGATAAAACAATTATAGAAATACATTCTCTTATATTTATGGAAAAACACCACATTAAAATAACTATTATCTTATTAATATTTTTTAAAAAACAATTGTTATAAACAATTAAAATTATATCAATTCCATTTTACTAACTACGTCATCAAAATCATCTCAAAAAACCGATCGACTTAATGAAAAAATACCTACTACAAGATTGTTCGATTTTGCAACTTATTTTTATAAACAATTATAAATAAATAATTAACCACACTAATAATAGCCGTTAACATGTGCTCCAGGTTATGCATAATAACTTTTGTATAAGTCAAAACCTCGTCACTCCTCTGGTTGAGGCTACAAAAAATTCCAAAGGGAAAGACACCCGGTATAACGGTTTAGCATGGGAATTGTGCCATATAATTGATATTATACGCCCTAATTATCGAAAATTCGACTGGATCGAACTTCGATCCTTAATATCTCTTAAACTACGCCTGCTAAAAATACCCCGTTTGCATGTAAATTAAGTTTGAACCTTCCTCTTCAAGCCCGTATAAAAAACCTCATTTTTAACAACTTGCTACACCTAATTAATTAACAAAATACATACCTCCGTCTGCATTTGTCCATATAATTGGCAATTATGTGGATGAAACAATTGTGTGGATGAAAACTCGTTCGGGTAAACACGAATTTTGATTGCGCACATAAACTCTGCATCAGTACACCTACGAAAATTGATAATAACTTTTATTTCTGCAATTGTTTATTTACGAAATATTTATAACAATAAAATAACAAACGCTCATAAACAAGATGATATTAGAAATTCAAAACCTCTTAAATAAAGAGAACATAACAATATCAATACGCGAATTAAAGAGTACTAATCTATTTAACTAATAAATTGTTATTAACAAATACATATATCAACAATAAAATTTTCCAATACTATATTATGCTTTAGTGAAAGTCCTACAATATGTTTCTTATACACTCCTTTCAAATTCCCAACCATTCGCGAGATATAAAAATAATAAAAATCTTATTATATATATATATATATACAATTTAATTTCATTGATTTCCGTACTAATGAGAATGCTGACCACTCCTACCTGCATGATACATTATTAACATGATATTAGAATCATTATTACCACTGCTAAAATCACTTTTATCAATATTATTATTATTAACAAAATATATATATATACTTACTAAAATTAATATAAATCTCAAGCGTCAAACGCTGAAGCGCCACTCACGAACCTGAGAAAGATAGAATTGTACATGCGTAGCATAAGGAACGCGAATCCGAGCGAGATGCGAATATTGTACGATCTGAAAGAGAGAAAGAGAGAGTCAGATATACTATAGTAACTGTTAGACGAAGAGAGCAATATCTTTTATACTTTAGACATGCTAATAATGACTTTAATTGTACTATTGAATTATTCTACCCTATGTAAAGTATGTCTAAAGAAAATTTAAATAATATTCAACATATATTTTCACATTTTAAAAAATTCAAATATTAAAGATTTCTTATTTTTCTTTATAATAAAAGTCATATTGAAATTCTATAATGAAAGAAAGTATCGCTCTCAATACAAATCGCTGTTAGACTAGAGAATAAAAATAGAATTCAGACGAGTCACCTATATGACTCATTCGAGTGAATCTAGTCCTTGCATAGACCATATATGGACATGTCGAAGCAGAGCGCAACGCATGACCATATAAGGTAATGAATTTCAAGATACCACCCTATGACTCATTGCTGGCAAACGAGCCACACCACTAGAAGTAGACTCACATCCGCTAGACAACGCCTTATGACTCATTGTAACGAGGTGCGGTCACCTCCCACTACCGTTTCCAAAATTGTATAAAAGCGGAATCTTTCACCCTCTCGACGGAGAGTGTGGAACGAGCCAGGAAAGGTCACATATCTTATATTTGTTCCATTCTCCCACATAAGCCATTTGTATCGTAAAAGTTCTACAATAAATATCATACTTTTTTTATATCAAAAGAAAGATAAAGATTATTGAATTACCTACCTTCAACGGATCCAAGGAGCCATAATCCACATCGCCGACCAACAGCTAATTATCCTGGGGTTTTACCTCCTTAACTGCAAGAAGAACCCATAAAATTTGATTTCGACGGAGGCGTCCTGCCGGATCGAGCCACCTCGCATCACCCAGGACGTCACACAACCCCCTGTTAGGACGGTCGGATTTTTTTATCGCGCTTCGACTATCGGGTGTACCAGGTGTCCCTGGTGACGCAACACTAGTCTTTAAAATCTGTCCGGCAAACCGGGTGTTTGCGCGGTCAGATCGCGCTCGCAGATTGATTCTTATGTTTAATCGACCTCCCCTGAGTACGCATATCGAGTCTCAGTTCGGTCTGACGCTCGGTTCAATATCTTGTGTCTGTCCGGCAAACCGAGTGTTTGCACGGTCAGATCGCGTTCGCGATTGATCCCTGGGGTTTGTTTACATCCCCCAAGCATGCATACACCGTATCGTAACGTTACGACTCCTCGTTCGCAATAATGACCCCTGTCCGGCAAACCGGGAGTTTGCGCGGGCGGATCGCGTTCGCGATAGTCTCCAGAGGTCGGTGAAGCCTTCCTCTGGTGGCAGTTTTAGTTTCTTGTCGCTGCGTCGCCGCGTTCGTCGTTTCGTGACGTGTCCGGCAAACCTGGGGTTTGCGCGATCGGATCTTTCTCGCGATAGTTTCTAGAGGTCGGAGAGGCCTTCCTCTAGCGGCAGTTAATGCCGTTTGGCGCTACGGTGCTTCCTTACCATGTTTTGCCGGATGTCCGGCAAACCCCATGTTTACGCGGTTGGATCGCGTTGGTTCTCGCAATATCCCCTTCTGAGGATGTCAGGAGTCGGCATCTCGACTCTCGTTCGCCTGACGGGCGCGTTATCTGAATTCCGCGCTCCCGCGTTGAGGATTGTGTGGCTCGACCAATCATTGTTATGGTGCGGTTTCGGATCCACGCACCTGTGTAAATTAAAATAGCTAGTCCCTTGGTCGGGCCAGGCACTTGGTGCCGCGAAAAGGAAATGAAAATAATCTCTGTGGATCGCGAAAAAGAAGGAACTATCCTTTATTAAATGGGACACTGCCCCGCGACCGCTGTCGCATATCTTATATTTTAATACGTTGGACGGACGGGTTAAATAATTGACAGTGAGAAACTATATACAATGGAAGAAAAGTATAAAAGCTTTCCCGATTCCGTCCTCGGAACGTGTGCGTGTACTAAAATTTATGTGGGGATCTCCCCCTCGTCATATGACTCGCCCTCGCCGCTTGACGGGCTGGCAAAATCCTCCGCCTCCTCCTCCGGCTGCTCCCACGTCTGGCTCGGGATGGCGGTTATGATCACCGTGTCGGTAACGGTTGATCGACTCGGCGCGTGCGGTTGCAAGGTTATGTCATTTATAATTTCTGGATATCAATCACACGTATGTTTCCCTGCAGCATAAACTCGTAAAAAGTGAAAAGTTTTACCGTCGAATTCAATATTTCTTAATAAAACTTTATTTTTTTAACAATTTACACCAACAAAAGAGATACGCGATTAATATCCAGAAATCAAATCGAAACACGAGTGACATAATCTCATCGCCTGATTTGATTACCATCAGGCAAAGATTCCGCCGAAATGTGCTACATTAATTCGCCAGCGATTTGGTAGAGAAAGACCTGAGCAGGTCGTAGTGTAGCTCAAAAAGGGTAAATCTGGACAAGAGACGGTACATGTGCACTCCTGTACGCCAGGCCAGGCAATGGTCTCTTTACTGTCAATATCTTTATTCTTGACGGACAGTATTATGCCTCGCAAGTATGTTCTTCGTTCACAAATGAAATTAGCTTGCTATTATGACATTGATATGTATAATGATACGTAAAACATTTTGACGGAGCTGCCAGTAATTACATGTCATAAGAATATGAAAAAGACGACGAGTGTTGGACAAACTTCTTTCCCAGCATTTATTCTACCTTCACCGCATCGTCATCGTCCTCTTTGTTAACATCAAATTCAATCACCATCTTCGCAAGCACTTTCGCCACAAGTGCTGTTTCGTAATTTTTCTTTATCGGTTTTAGGTCCCTGTCTCGGATGGATCGTCGCTGCTGCTGCTGCTGCCGACTTCCCGGATCCTCGCGTCACCGCATACCTTGAAAACAACGACGGATCGACGCCGATGGGCAAGGAAAGAATTGATTTCGTCACACGATTGTAATAAAACTTCTCCGTTTTCAGATTTACGCCTCGGGGGAATCCATGGATCAAGTGTGAAGGAAAAAATGGAGAAAGAGAGGTTTCGGTTTGCAATATACAACAGTACGACGAAGAACGCGTACGTTTTTCCAACGAAAGGCTTCCTGACGGTGGACGGATGGTGTTTACTACCGCAGTCAGAAATAAAATAGACGATTACGCACTATATATTTTGTACCAAGTAACAAGTTAGTACAAAATAATTTTCATTTATTAATAACGAATACAATTGTTTCATTTATCGATAATCATTCCTTTTGGCATCGAGAATGATGTACAATCATAATGAGAGCTTGTTTTCTATTATTTACATAATTTTTCAACATTGAGTAACGATTTTACCCTTATTCCGTAGTCGTACAGTTTGTCCAGCGGTATTTGATGATTCACGGTATCAAAAGCCTTTTGCCAAGTCAAGGAAAGTTGCAATCGCGCATGTACCATCGTTCAATTTTTTGTACATATAATTTGAGATTAGTGCGAGAGCATCCTTACTACCTTTATGGTCCAGTAGCCACCGCCTGTTTTTATCAGTGATTAATAACAGGCTAAATCTTCGTCTAGTAGGTTCGGTTCGACAAGACGCCCAAGTTCTTCCCTGTCAATTGTTATTAATGAAAAAAGTGTTACCGTGGAATCGACAACTTGAAAGCGTAGGACTGGGAAAACGTACCATGAAATTTGTAGGACTATGTGGGCATTTCATTATACAAATATTTACTAAGCTGCGTACAAAAAATCAGCTGGTTATTAATAATTTTTATGATCTCGTTATTTGGACGTATTCTGAGCGGAGGACGCTCCAGTCGAACCATCCATTTTGTACAACAATTGTTTTTCCCAGTTTATTATCCAATTATCTTAACATTTCAATGACAAACTTACTGTTAGTCAGATAATTTCGCACCCCACCAAATTGACATGTTTTACACCTGTGCACTTCATTAGCTACCTTTATCGAGAATTTTCACAGGGAAGAACTTGGGCGTTTTGTCGAACCGAACCTACTCGACGAAGATTTAGCCTGTTATTAATCAATGAAAAAAACAGGCGGTGGCTGCTGGACTATTACCTTTCGTGAACCCAAATTGTTTCTGAGACAGAATATTTAAGTCAGTGACAAACTTGTGCATTATTTTACGGAGTATTTTCTTGATAATTTTTGCAAAGTTAGATAGCGAGATCGGTCGGTAATTAGTCACATTGCACCTTTCCCCAGCTTTGCAAATAGATTACAACAACGGGGCATACTTTAAGTTATCCGGCCATTCACCATTTTTCATACATACATTTAAAACATACTTCAGTGGATCTGCAATTTCGCATACAATCTCGACTTAACAACCTCAGCATCAATCCCTCATCAGCCCCACTAGGGCTTTATTTTGTAGACCGTTTGTGACATTAGTCGTTTCTCCAGCTGTAGTAGGATAAAGAAAAATCGATTTGTTATTTATCGAAACATTTTTTAGGTCGGGACGATTAGGAATGTACATTTTTTCAGCTAGATTAGTGCCTATAGTACATAAAAATTCGTTGAAAGTATTTGTAAGGGTGCAGTCCCATTAAGCACGGATCGGAATGACGGATCGGATTTCTCATTAGAATTGACTAGAATTGAGCGGTTCGTTCCAGTTCCGTTCCGTAACAGTTTTCTCTACCAGTCCCATGTAGCAAAAACAGATCGGAACGTCGCTTCGGTCGCAGGTAAATGTGCCTTATTCGTCGATAGTTTGTTATTTTGATGCGACTGAAGAAATAAACATATATTATTTGTGCAATTATTATCTTGCCGATAACATTGTTGCGAGTACTCTGAAATACTGAATTGTAGGAGTAAAAAATATTTTGTAACCAGATTCCGTTCCGTTTTTGCTACATGGGACTGGTAGAGAAACTTTTTACGGAACGGAACGGACATGCGTGATTGAGTTGACAGAGAAAATGTCACAAAAAACGTAAACAATTTTGCGATTAACTTATTATTATAAGACAGAAACTCTACTTTTTTTTTCTAAGAATTATAAATAAATACAAGATCGTACATCTCAATGTTTTCAACTTTACATACACATATATGTATAATGTAACAACGAAACATTCATTTTTTTTAAACCCGAATATGAACTACTCGTCAGGTTTTATTGAAATAGAAATAAATGTTTTATTTGTTTATTACGTAATGTATAATGTATTGGTAGAAAGATAAAAATGTAATGATAATAGTACAAAATATAATAGAATAATAATACGAAAAATTTTGTCGCCTTTCATGTTTCGCCTCCGCTAATTCTTCGTCTTCTGTCCTGTGAACAAGACGCAGCAGCTCTACTTGCATTTGCCTTCTTCGAAGATAACACAATCTACGCAGGATATCTCCCAACTGCTCCAGGAAATTGTCCACTGCATCCTTCTTCGGCTCATTTTCGCGAAGTAACCGCTGCAATATGTTGTTATGCAGTGCCTGCACATCGCGGGATCGCGCTGTCTTCCTGTAACACAAAAAATTCCATTTAATGCATTCAAAGTAATGAATTTTCCTACATTTTCATACATTGTTAAACAAAGCTGATTGTCCATGAAAAAAGCAACACAATTATAATACGAAGATGTATCAATTATTTATGAAAATGTATGAGACGTGTGTCGATTACCAATTATTCAAAATTAGCTCACTTTTTTTTTACTGGTCTACAATTAGCCCAATTTCCCGTTCTTTCAGGATTGTCTGGCGTGCTACAAGTTATTGGAGAAGACACATTACATTTCTCTAATTCCAAATCGTTCAGGATCCGTGCATTATCTTCATCGCGACATATGTTCTGTGGTAGACAGCTTGTTGTACTAAAATTGAACAGCAAAGATATGTAAAAAAGTGTACTTTTTTATATATTAAAGCCTATATATGGAGGGGTAAAAGCCATAGTGCAAGTGGTGTAAGTTAAAATTTTTAAAATATTGATTTGTGTACATAGATGCAATCTGTGCGATATATAAATTGCATCTATGCACACAAGTCAATATTTTAAAAATTTTAACTTACACCACTATATATAGCTTTTACCCATCCATATAAGACAAGTTATTACGTACGGGGTTTCTTGTGCAGCCTCGTCTAGAAATTGCATCCTTGAACAGAAGCGGAATGTACATTTTTGGCGGATGTCCCGCTTCCGCACACGATTCGCTGCCTACGTAACCTTTCATTTTTTTACGAGTTTTTGAATAGCAGTCCCTCAGGTATGTCCATCGAGATTTCATCCACGCTACATCTTTAAAACCTGAAAATTTCTAGTTTAAATAACGAATTCAGAGGCGGGATTCTGTAAATCCTTAACGAGTTTCGATATCATTGCGCAGCTTTTTAACATATATAATACCTGCGCATATATAATACTAAAACTGTCGGAGTTATGAAATCCCGCTACAGCTCGCTTACACGAATACAAACGTACATATTTAGCCCATTTGCGAGTGCACATTAAATATACATTTATGAGTACATAAAACAAAGTAAAATGATAATATATATATATATTACCAAGATTATTAAAGTCTTCATTCCACAATTCTCATCGTACACAGGAGCTTCGCTTTTGAACTGGCAACTTTTGATTCCATAGACCTGGTCTCTGCTCTACGGCATCCATCGATGAGCATCTCGTCCATGATGTCTGCCGAGTATGAAGTAGACTCATTGCGCTACTCTCCGATGGTAGTGCA
Organism: Temnothorax longispinosus; assembly: GCF_030848805.1. NCBI lineage: Eukaryota > Metazoa > Arthropoda > Insecta > Hymenoptera > Formicidae > Temnothorax > Temnothorax longispinosus. The sequence continues at coordinate 125,517 of NW_027270231.1, read as the reverse complement.
TCTCTCTGCGTACTTTTTCCTATTTCCTTCAATTCTGTTTACACATAAATTAGAATACTTATTAAATATATTTAATTTTTGCAAACAAATGTTGAAAGATATTTGCTTTCAAATAAAATTACTCATTGTAGCACGCCCCTTCTCCTCGTCGACAACGAGGACACGAATACTTTCATCATAGCTTTCGAAGCACTTATGGGGGCTTGAATCTCCGCACAGGATCCGTACATTATCTGCCCACAGTAACCGCATTTTACAGCCTGCAAATATCAAACACATGTATAACTACATGAATCGCATAATATTTGATATGTTGTTCGTAATGAAAATATCTACGTGCTGAAAATCATGCGGTTAAAACCATATGGAAAAACAATGTGGTAAAACCACATTGTAAAAAAAATCCACATATATGCGTTCAATAATATAAAAAAAGTATTACTATCATGTGGTTTGTCGACATGTCCACACAGATTTTGTCAATACAGGTGTCAATTTCAGGTTTTCTTTGGTAAACAAACAAAACTGTAATCATATAACTTATATTTAAAATTATTATTACCGGCCCTTTTCCACGATTGTTGGTACTCATCTTGTAGAATTGTAGCTTGTTGTTATTATTGATGATATTATTTTTTCAATACAACGGCGTTTTGAACCTTGCGCGGGCAGAAACACCCGCCCGATCGGAAAAAATAGCGGAATCAAAAATTCACTAGAATTTCCTAGCAGAATCCAATCCGTCATTTCGATCCGTGCTCAATAATAATAAAGGTGCGATTTCATTGACGCTAGAAACCAGCGCGGCGGCGTCAAGAAAATGTAGTGGGGTTGTTGAAGTTCAGACCGACTCAACTTTTTAGCGTACCGCAAAATTCAACGAAACTTCTTCCCCCACTACATTTTCTTGACGCTGCCGCTGGTTTCTAGCGTCATTGAAATCGCACCTTAATGGGACTGCACCCTAAGTTTTATAGGATCATCGATAACTTTCCCCTCGGTTTTAATTTGACTATACATATACCACTCGATTTAGATTTCTTTTCGTTTCGTTTCTCTCGAACCATAATTCCAAAGAGACTTACTATTATTACATCTTTCTTCAACGTCATTAATTCTTATTGCATACGAAATTGGCTCTATCAATAACTTTTTGCAGTAGTTTAGAATAATTTTTATATTCATATTCAGTTTCTTCGTTATTACAACTTTTTTTTATTTATCATACATTTTTTTAGTATTGGGCGCTACAATGATACCCTAGCTGTGCGATCCATTTTTGGTCTTTTAAAAAAAAATTTTTGTTTTCATTCGTAGCTAAATCGATAATATTTTTCATCTTACATACAAGCAATTGCAGTGCATTATTTGCATTTTTGATATTTTTCACTACCCTCCCCCTCCCCCTTTTCTTTTTGACTCAAATCTCGCAATTTTGTAAAATCAAGAGAGACACGGTATAGTGTTTCGCGCCAAGTACGCGTCTTGCGTTACGCGACACGTAAGCCAACGCACAAAGAAAAACGTAAGCAAGCTACTTCCAGTATGGGATCCCGCGGTGTTGTAATATCTTATAATTAATTCTTTTTTTCCACAATTATGTATTATAAGATTGCTAATACATACTGTTTATCGATACGTCGATACGCAATTATCAACAAACTAGGATTACCGACAGGGATAGTTTGCGCGATTATCATGATTTATTATGTTCGTGGTTCTAGTCTTGACATTTTATGTCAATGACGCGATGCGCATCCGTGAATTGAGCAAGGATTCATAACGAACGAAAGAAGCCATTAGTATTCTAATTTGTAAGTAGAGTGTTTGCTGTCCCTTTTTGCGTATAATTATGAAAAATATTAAATATTTATGTACTTATAGGATTGTCTCTGGAATTTGACGCAACCGTGTGTGTTTACGGTGTCTAAAGGTATGTAACATAATACATATAAAATTACCGTCTCGATACTTCGATATCATTTGGAACATTTTTAAGGTAGTTTGTCCGTGACGATACTGTTAAACAGTTAATTATACAGATAAATGACATTGTGGTATTTGGCTGGGATTGTCCGTGTTACGGATGTGTGTAAATCTCATATGTATAGTCGCGGACAGAAAAGTTGTCCGAAGAAAGGTTGTCCGACTTTGAGCCGTATTCGTAGTAGTAGAATACGGGTGTATAAGTCGGACAACCTTTCTGTCCACGAGTGTACATATAAATATACACACACTAATGTATACTATTATACATCTTTAAAGGTTAGCTGTCATATTCTTGCAAGTTCTTTTATCATCTAGTTTTTCATTAAATACATGTATGTAAAAAAAGCTAACTTTTATTTACATTGTACATGTGTGTAGAACACGTTTACGTTAATATGCTGTCTAAATTTTTGCAAGATTCCTAAAAAAATGAGTTTACGGATATACTACCTTACAATCAGTGAGATATATTGGAGAAATTTTTATTGTTATTTTATTCTTGCAAATAAAAATATAAAATATGATTATTTTACAGGTGTTTGTATTTTGGAAGATGTATGTTATACAATACACGATGTTTTACGCTTCGTGAGATCAATTTCAATCATAGTCTCTTGAGATAATTTCGAGATGTATTATTATTATGTACAGTTAAGAAGCCAAAATTTTGCAACCCGATTTCCCTCGGTCTCGCTGGCCGAGGGAGCGCGGCTACAAATTAATCCGCCGACCACTGGACGATAGCTCAAAGGGGATAACGAAGTCACTTCTCTTACCGAAATTCCCGTATCTTAGATCTTGGGCGATACTATTTGATTGGGCGCCAGGTGCGATTATAGACGCGCACCACGTCTCGATAACGTTCTCCTCCTTAATCTCGCCACAAGCTCAGGGCGTAGCTCCGCGTGAAAGGGATGAAGGTGGAGAAGGAGCGTAACACAAGCAACACAGAAATAAAGCCCGGTAATAAACAATAGTAAATAGATATAATTCATTCAATAAACACCAACGAGCAAATCGTATCGGGAAACCGAGGCCGGATCTCGCTCAAATGGCCGATATTACCGCGGTACTCGGGGCGGCCGTTATCGCACGTGCGAAGTGCGTGATGTTCACGCTCGCGAGGCTCCCTTCGCGAGCTAGCTTTCTATCCTAAGCGCGACCCCGCAATAACGTCAATCTGCCCACGTCTTAATTTCCGGATCCCGAACGCTCGGCGATTCTCACACGCCCGACGCAAACGATTCTCATACACTCGACATAACAGTTCTCACCCGCACGACACAATGTATGCAACGCCCGAATGGCGCGCTCGCGAGATTCTTATGCGGGCAAACGCGACGATATTTGCCCGCACACACGGCGCAAGATATCCGCGAGGCCCGCGATGCGCCTCAACGCACCCCAAGGTGCCCGGCGCGGTCCCTCCCGACACGCACCCGGGACTTCCGTACGCGAAACGCGACAATAACGCGATAATCATACGCAAAAGGAGCCCGGCGCGGTCCCTCCCGACACGCACACGGGACTTCCGTACGCGACACGCGACAATATACCGTAATACGCAACACTACACACAATATTCACAAGACACACACGACGCTATACGCGAATTGACTGCCGATCACACGCAAGCTTTCGAGTAGGGCTTTTACTGTTTCTGGCTACGATCTCGGCCGGCCACGTGCCCGCGGTCCCGACAAACAGCCGCGATAATCTTCCCGGCATCCACAACGGCGGGAGCCGGTAGCTAAGTACGACACGTAATCAGGCCGATTCACACGGTAATCTACTCGATATACGCCTTTCTGGCACCGTGTCGCGACCGAGATCGAGCCCTCAATGAATAGGCGGCACCGGAGTGGAGATCTTACAATTTCGCTGCTCGCTGCTGCTCGGCGGCGTCGGGGCGCTCCTCCAAGGATGGCTCCTCGTCCGCGGCTAGATCGACAGCAACCCGATTTCCCTCGGTCTCGCTGGCCGAGGGAGCGCGGCTACAAATTAATCCGCCGACCACTGGACGATAGCTCGAAGGGGATAACGAAGTCACTTCTCTTACCGAAATTCCCGTATCTTAGATCTTGGGCGATACCATTTGATTGGGCGCCAGGTGCGATTATAGACGCGCACCACGTCTCGATAACGTTCTCCTCCTTAATCTCGCCACAAGCTCAGGGCGTAGCTCCGCGTGAAAGGGATGAAGGTGGAGAAGGAGCGTAACGCAAGCAACACAGAAATAAAGCCCGACGATAAACAATATGAATTAGATATATTTTCTCCAATAAACACAAACGCATAAATCGTATCAGGAATCCAAGGCCGGATCCCGCTCAAATGGCCGGTATTACCGCGGCACTCAGGTCGGTCGTCGCCGCACGCGCGAAGTGCGTAATGGTCACGCTCGCGAAGCTCCCTTTGCGAGCGAAGCTCTCAATACCATGCACGGCCCCGCGGTAACGTCAATCTGCCCACGTCTTAATCCCCGGATCCCGAACGCTCGGCGATTCTCTCACGCCCGTCGCAAACGATTCTCATACACTCGACATAACAACTCTCACCCGCACGATACAATGTATGCAACGCCCAAATGGCGTGCTCGCGAAATGTCCGTGTGAGCAAACGCGACGATATTTGCCCGTACCCACGGCGCAAGATATCCGCGAGGCCCGCGACGCACCTCAACGCACCCCAAGGTGCCCGGCGCGGTCCCTCCCGACACGCGCACGGGACTTCCGTACGCGAAACGCGACAATAACGCGACAATGATACGCAAAGGGAGCCCGGCGCGGTCCCTCCCGACACGCACACGGGACTTCCGCACGCGACACGCGACAATATACCGTAATTCACAACTCTAAACGCAATATTTACAAGACGCACACGACGCTATACGCGAATTGACTGCCGATCTCACGCAAGTTCTCGAGTAGGGCTTTTACTGTTTCTGGCTGCGATCTCGGCCGGCCACGTGCCCGCGATCCCGACAAGCAGCCGCGATAATCTTCCCGGCATCCCCACCGGCGGGAGCCGGTAGCTAAGTACGACACGTAATCCGGCCGGTTCACACGGTAATCTACTCGATATGCGCCTTTCCGGCACCGTGTCGCGACCGAGATCGAGCCCTCGAAGAATAGGCAGCACCGGAGTGGAGATCTTACAATTTGCTGCTCGCTGCTGCTCGGCGGCGTCGGGGCGCTCCTCCAAGGGTGGCTCCTCGTCCGCGGCTAGATCGACAGTGAGGAGCGGTCGGTTCGGCGGGACCACGCCGGACCCCCGCACTTGCGCCCTCAAGCTCGCAGTTCTTCCGCCCCGCCGATTGGTTGTGTGCGTCGCCCTGTTCGCGACATTGCAGACGATTTTCGCCATTTTCCCGCGGCACATTTGATTCGGCTGCTGGTTGTGCGCGGGCCCCTCGCGGTTTTCCGCCCGGCTGATCAGACCGTGGCGGCGCCGCTCGGCCCTTGGGGCGCCGTCGGGTGAGTGTGTGGGTCGTCCACCCGCGCTGCAGTCGCGGTGGCGCACCCGTGTTCAGGCTGCGGCGGGGCCGTGTTACGGGGCGAGGCATTCCCGGCGCTTTTCCAGCGGCAGGTCTCGGTGACCCGCCCGTCGGCCGACCACTCCGTCGTGCGTCCTCCGAGCGCCCGTTTCTCCCTCGTCGCGACTATCGTCGTTACAACTGGTCGTGATCCCACGCTCCGGCACCACCCGTCATCCCTACGGAATGTTTCTCAAAAAAGGTTAGTTAACGCGGGTAGCCCTTCCTCGACCCGAGTCGAGGCGCCATCCCTGACCTTCCCCTCGGCCGAGCTATCGCCTGGGCGGCGGACGTGACAAATGTCACGTCACAACTCCCCCTTCCCAGACGAGAGCCGAGGGGACTGCGGCCCCGACAACCGCGACCGCCACTCCGGCACCGATCAGTGCCACCATGCCAAACACAACAAGAACGAAATTTGCCCATACTGTCGAAAGGCTCTCATGACCCGTCCCCGCCCGCAACACTTCGGGCCCCCGATACCGACACCGAACCGAATGCTAATCATCGGGAGCAGGAAGGTGGTAAGGCTTTAGGTCCTGAACATGTACTTTTTGACTTTTTGACTATAATGATAATAATATACATATAGAATTATTATTACATTATCGAGAATAAAATTTAGAATGGAAATTTTATTTGTCTTACTTGATAGTTATTTTAGTCTAGATAGACAGTTTTATATAGAATTTGATGTCAATAATACATCGTTGATAAGAAAAATCAGAACTATTGTAATTTTAAACAACCAACAATTATAACAGTAAACTTTTTCGGGTGTTTCGAAAAAAAATTTTATTTTTAAATTATATTTTTTTGCAAAATATTGCAAAATAATTTCAAAAATATTTTTCTCTATAACAATACAGCTTCTAAAAGACAAGTACATCTGTAAAAAAAAAAATTATGTTTTATATTTCTTTTATACGTAGCATTAAAATATACAAGTAATGGTATATACATGTTAAATATCTGAGTTTATAATTTGTGAATGTTACATATATATTTTATTATCATATGGTTTTACTGTCAATAAACTTAGATAAATTTAAAAAGCTGTCTTTTAAAAAAGTTTTCGTATTACAAAATAAATTTAAAAAATGTTAATTATTGTGTTACATAGTAGACTACATACGAAATATATACATATCACAGGGTTATTTCAATTTAAGTGCCAATTATCTCCGTCATTTATCTCAGAAAGTATTGGTTCATTGGAAAAATGTTTCAGATAAAAGTTGAACAGTTTAGAAGGGGCCAATAAACAATCTTATTAGATTTTGGGTCAAGCATCCGTGTTGGGCCCAGTACGACCTAAATTAAATTTTTTAAATGTTTAGCTTACAATATCTTGATAATTATTTGTCGAAGGAAAAAATAGTATTTGTCTCAAGAATATGCTGTTGCAATAATACCCCCATTTTGATACTTGTGTATATACATATATATATATCTCCTTGGAGCTTTCATACATAAATATATTTAAAAAATTTGAGATTCTATTGCAACAGCATATTCTTGAGACCAAATCAAGTCAGAAAGTCCTGTACTACTTTTTCCTCTGACGGACAATTATGGGAATATCGTAAGAGCTAAAAATATTTTGAAAAATTCACCAAGTTTTCTTACATTTTAAAAAGTGTTACACATAAAAAATGTTTCGGACAAAAGTTGTTTAAATTAATAAGTAAAAAAAGACAACACATAAAAAATGAGGATTTCTATTTCAATAATTTAACTTGGGCGCTATTGGACCCAACATAGTTCGCGGATGTAAAATCTAATAAAATCGTATATATATATTGGCATCCTCTATCAATACTTTCTTAGATAATTAAAGGAGATAATTAGCACACGAAATATTAAAATTTATAGATTTATTTTGTCTTATCAATAATTCTCTTAATAATTATCTGGTTTATTTTTTTATATTAAATTTATGTATCAAATTGTGAGAACATTACGTTATATATTATATTCTAATTTCCATAAATATTCAGTATAATAACATAAAAAACTTCTTTAACAGTTTGTCAGCATAGCTATTTAATATTTAACATTCAATATTTGAATATTTATATTTAAGTGTAAAAAATATGCGTGTACATGTAAGAGGGTACATTATTTAATAAAAATATTGGTTCTGTACATGATAAAAACTGACATAACTTAATTCTTTTTTATTATTGTACTAAGTTTAGTTTTATTCAAATATACCAAATGTAAAGTGTCCAATGGAAATTGTTTAATTTTGTTTATTTAATTCTTCTAAACAAGATACGCCTGTATGACGGTGAGGACAGGAAACTGTAATATCTTTTTGTAAATTTTTATATCAGGAAATGTCTCTCGTTCAATTTTCAATAAAATATCATTCTTGAAAACATTTAAAACATTTTTCGTACGCATTACGACTTTTATTCGGAACAAAATTATTAGAATTTTCTGGTTTTTAATTCTCATTGTACATAAAATTGAATTACAATCTACTTTGTGATATAAAAGTCAGTTTGTCTCTATGGTTCAACAATTTGTAACATTAATCAAATGAGATATATTTAATTCACTACGATTAAGGTTGTCTATATCATTGTTTCTTCTTTTTCAGTCAATTATCTATATCCTTGTATCATTGTTTTTTCTTTCTTAAGCAATTATTTTTATTTTTTTTTTTGATACAGAGTGAGTTATTTTATCGACGCAGGCAAATATAAAAAAAAATTAGGAAGTTATGGAAAAATGTTTCAGACAACATGTAAGTCATATCGTAGATGTTGTTTTCAAGACATATTCTAAAGACGACTAATTTTTTAAATTAATACTACGCTACAAATATCAGTCTGTTCTTGTTTTTTATCATTCAAATCAGGTATAATCTGTGTATATTTTTAAGCCCTAATACTCTTTACATTTCCTTTATAAAATACGTTATCAATACAGGATCCTTTCGATATATATAGCTGACGTATTTGGCCTTGTAATCCCCGTAAAAAATTGCAGATATTCATGTGTGATTGAGATAGTTATTTAAATACTCATCTGCTACAACATCCAAAGTCAACAGATTAATATCAACAATCTCCTGCGACAAAATGGTTTTTAGTATTTCTGTTCTCGCGTAAAAATGTATCTGTAATATCAACAAAACGTCTTTCATCAACATCACGACGTGTATACATTGCAGAAATCTTACACATTTCTTATTATCCGGCAAAATAATTATTTCTTATTTTTAAGTCATTAAATGTATGAAATTCAACTTGTTGATTTAGAGAATCTTCAACATGTACCAATAGTACAATCAGCCGCATTCACATGACCCTCGTTGTAGTATGTGCTATATCCTGGGATATTGTAGTATGCGGCGTAAGGAACATTATAGGTTCCGAGCGGATAACAAGTAGAGGTTTAACTTGCAATCCCTCAATAAAAACAATTAAGTCGTTAAAATTTGTCCGTAATGCTCTTATATTTTACATTAATTATCATGAAAGCGCTTTTATTCAAATTTTCATTAATCGATTGCAATGTTCCATACTTGAATTCGTTTGTGAAACTAATATTATTCAAATGTAAAAAAGAGAACCTATCATTATCCTCTTGCTGCTTAATGCTGGGAGTTGGATAAAAAAAATTACTAAATATCTCAAGTTATCTGAAGAAATTACTTAATTTTTTAGTCATTTTTCAATTATTGCCAGCTTTTTCTGTTTCTCTGTAGCTGCTCTTTTCAAGCGTTTATCCCGTAAGGATTGTTTCAGATATACTCTATTTCATTTTTCAGCATACCCACCAGTTTTGGTCGTTGTGTAAAAAAACAATTATTTCGTTGAATATTAAATTACGGAATTGGCTGTACGATTACAAGACTAAGATGTAACTATACTTACTGCAAATGCAAGCATTCGTCCTCATCAAATGTATAGCCCAGTAAAATTACTCGAAATTTGTCGATTTGGAGAAAATAATACCGACGGCAAAAAATTTGTAAACAGGTTTGTTTCAGAGGGTACCGTTTAACGTGTATTAAAGGTCCTCATGTGTAGACGCTACGTTGCGAGCGGAGGATGGTCCAAAAGGTCCAAAACAGTTTTTTGCAAATAATTTTGGGAAATATCAACTTTACGAAAATTTATGTAGATATAAAAATTGTAGCTTACAAAATTCCGCACAATTTCGTTTTTTATTCAAGTCTGTACGAACAAATGAAGCAGATATGGATATCTTTTTAACAGCGGTAGTTTTGCGACGCAAAAAAGGTATACTTGTCATTTTAAAAAGTAATAAAAATATCTTCAAGAAAAATTCTTAACATTACTGTTTCCAACCAATCAGACAGTTATTTTCCAAAATGCAATGTACAATGATATTTTTCACGTTTCTTGCTGTCAACTTCAGGCTATCTTTACCAAAATGGAATCGCGCGTACATCGCGTTCAAAATTTTATTCTCTTTTACTTTTATTATACATTCATTATGCACGAATCTATTTTGGTAAAGATAGCTTCAAGTTGAGAGCAAAAAACATGACAAAATGTCATTGTACAATGCATTTTAGAAAATAACTAATTGGAGGCAGTAACGTTGTGTATTTTTTTTCAAGATATTTAAATTATCTTCATAATGAGACGTAAACCTTTTTTGCGTCGCAAAACTACCGGTGTTGAAAAGATGTTCATCTCTGCTCCATTTGTTCGTACACACTTGAATAAAAAACGAAATTGTGCGGAATTTTTTAAGCTACAATTTTTATATCTACATAAATTTCCGTAAAGTAGATATTTTCCAAAGTTATTAGCAAATAACTGTTTTTTTTTTTACATTTCGGACCCTCCCCTGCCCGCAACGTAGCGTCTACACACGACGACTTTTAATACGTAAAACTGTATCCTACAAGAAGCCCGTTTCAAAAATTTCAGCCGTCAGTATTATTTCCTCCGAATTTTGTCATTTTAAGGCCTGTTATCGAGTGGCAAATTAGAACCTGCGGTTGATATGGGATTTATCCAAGTTTTATTTACAAAATATTTCATCAAGTTGCTACAAAACCGTATAAACAATGTACAGACATAATCATATATTTATAATTAAATTAAATATTTGAATAATATATTTAACCTCATAAAAATCACAGGTTTTTGGGCTGTTGCCACTTTGGGCGTTACGATCCTTTAGACTTATACTATTTTCAATGTGTCTATTTTTCAAGAGCATTGTGCCGCAGTAACTCCATATATATCCTTCGGAATTCATACTTTTCGCTATGGGTGGCGTAGTTATACTTATCGCTCATCACAACGCTCATGGAATCTTTTCTTTCTCGTTCGTCAAATGTTAAACAGGGACGAAATGATGCTCGCGAGCGTCGTGAGCGATAAGTGGAACGCAGCCTATATTATTAAAAACTCCTGTATGTTAATTTTCTCCTGCTTACAGCTTCTTCGTATTTTTTATATAATGACAGTGAAAGAAGAGTCTCATTTTCTGTCTATACGAATGACGATTATTGTTTGCACAAATCATAATTGAATATATCAATATATGAGAAACAATATTCATGTATACGCACAATATGAAGTATGTATAAACACAATGTTAATGTAAAAAACAATCATAATTTTCTATTTTTTCAACGAATTATATTACTCGATACGAATCTTTCTTCTTCAATGTATTTAAAGTTGATTCATCTAATTCATTTTTATCGACACATTCTTCTAGTAGGTGAACTAGCTCAATTTTTTCGTGATTATTTTGGTACTTGTGAAACTTTTTGTGGTGATTCATAATGTTATTCAATGATGAAAGCTCCGGGGATTGACAAAAAAAGTATGTCGCTTTGGGTGGTACAGCTACCCCCACTTGTGCAAAATATATGTTTTTCAAGTCATTTCGGTACGTCAATCATTTTGCACCATAATTCTTTGATATATTCGACGACTATTAGGATATTTGACTGACAAAAAAATGGGTCGCTTGTGAGTGGTAGAACCGTCCAAAAATGTTTACGTTACGTTGTTAAGAGAAAAAGAAGAGAAAAAGGAGGGAACACGCAGCGCGACTAAGAGCGGCCACAATTACACGACAATGAACGTTTTTTTTCTATTTATTTTTTCTTTTTACGTTTCAGTGATTGCCAGAAAACCCATAGCTGCTCGACGATCGCAACGCATTGAAAAAATGAACAGCAGTAGCAGCAGCAGTCGCGACAGCGGCATTGATTTGTTCGGCGGGTATGACGATTATGTTGCCTCGAGCGACTACACCAATGACAGCGACGGCCCGGCTTTTCTAAAGGAGCCAAGTATGTATACGCTTGTTTCGAATTACACACGTTTTACCATAACGAATATGTTTATTGTTTCTTACCGTAATTCGTACAGGCATAGCGGAGCAAGTGGCGCGCTTGGCGGCACTGGCGGAGGTAGCGACGCAGTCGGCGCGAGCGCGGGAAAATGGGCGAGCGTACTTTGCGGCGCAACGAGTGGCGCAGGCTGCGCTCGAAAAAGAAGAAAGGTATGCGCGTGTGAGTGTGTTTGCGTATGTGTGTGCGTGCGCGCGTGCGTGTGTATTTGTGCGCGAGTGTCAATGGTTGCGTTCAACCGCGAATCTCTGCTTAGCGAATTAAGCGAAAGGTAGCACGTAAGTGTACGTGGTTGGATCCAAAGGTAAGAACCACGCACATTCAGTTGCTACTTTTTGCTTTGCTAAGCAGAGGTTCGCGGCTGAAAGCAACGGATAACAAAGTCTTTTTTCAGCATTACCCTCGAACGTTCCGTGTCTTCCATGGATTCCGACGAAATATTTACGTCGCCGGAGTCGAAAAAAGATTATGAAAAGCAAAAGGAGATGCGGAAGCAAAAGAAGAAGAAGAAGAAGAAGGAGGAGGAGAAGGAGGAGAAGGAGGAGGAAGAGGAAGAGGAGGAGGAAGACCCCGACGATCCTCGTCCGGGGCCAAGCAGCGCCAAGATCCGACGGCAAGTATCTAGAGTGTATACACCACGAGTATATATATATATATATATATATAT
>NW_027270231.1:65191-112462 GCF_030848805.1 Temnothorax longispinosus | reverse complement strand
TATATATATATATATTGTTACGCTCGTCCGCGCGTTCGCTACACACACACTCACGCACACACTCGCGAACGCGGCGCGCGATCCCGTTGCCGGGAATAAAGACTCTCTCTGGTAGAAAAGAACTCGTTTAATGAGAATATGCGAATACAACGAAGGGCTCGTGAACACGTCTGTTCGACACGAAGGCCCAGCGAAGAATCTGAATGCCGACATCTGTCAACAACAACGACAGGCCCGTCGTCAAGCACGTCGTCAGGCAGCGCTTTGCGACTGCCTTCCGGGTTTCTACCGGGCGTCTCGGCTCGGGCGCAACACTGCCTCCCTCTTCTTAGATTGTCGTCCCGACAATCTTCTGGAGGACAGCGCCCAGACGAGCAAGGGGACTAAGCTTCCTCGCTCTCCTCCCCGCGATTGGCCTCCAGGGAAAGCTGGCCAGACTCTCCTAAGCCGACTTCAGGAAGGGCCGTCCACCCCGTCTCATCCTCGAGCTCCGGTTCTCCGACTTGTCGTACTCCTCTTGACGGCCGCCAACGCTCTCCCACGAAGTCTTCGGACAAGGGGGGGGAAACTTCCCGTGGACCCAACGCCCCGCAGGGCTCCCCAAGTCCCCGCCCGGCATTTGCCCTATGGCCCACAGGAAAACCACGGGTCAAAAACTGTGGGCGGACGGTCCTCTTCGATCGGGAGTCCAAGCGATGTCCTACCGTATAATCGAACGTCCAAGGACCTTCCTTCGCGTACCGCCATTCTACTCTAAAAACAAACAGTCACGCACAGAAACAGAACATAATAACTGTTAAAAATTACAAAAATCAAACATTTAAAACTTTTTCACAAACATTTTATTCAAAATCTGTTCGCCACAAAACTTATTAATGATCCGGGCTCCGTTCTACTCTAGCCTTTACTCCTCTAACTTCCTTTCAGAATACAAAGCTAGCCTATCCGAATGAACAATTTTTTTTCTATGCCCGGGTGATTTCTGGATGCAATACACCACATCGCTCAATTTTTTTATTATGCAATAGGGCCCCTCCCAGTTGCTCTGCAATTTCGGAGCTTTTCCTTTAGCTCTACGAGGATTGTAGAACCAAACCTTCTGCCCCTCCTGAAAAAGAATACGCCTGGCTCCACGATCATACCAGGCCTTCACCCGGGAAGATTTAGCGACTATTCGCTCTTTCACCCCAGAATGGATCTCCTCAAACTTCTTTTTCAGATTTCTAACAAAGCTCTCCTTCGTCCGCCCCTCTCCTTCATGAAGCCTTGGAAGACCTCCCTGTAACAAATCTAAAGGTAATCTTAAATCACGAGCAAAACATAATTCCGCAGGAGTAGCGCCAGTCGTCTCATGTTTCGATGACCTATAAGCCAACAAGAACATAGGTACCCATCGATCCCAATCCTTTTGACTTTCGGAAACAAATTTCGCCAGATAATTAATAATCGTTTGATGTTGTCGCTCCACCTGACCGTCTGACTGAGGATGCAAAGGAGTAGTTCTCGTTTTCTTGATTCCAAGAAGATTCATTAATTCTGCGAACAACTTCGATTCGAAGTTTCTCCCTTGATTCGTATGCACCTCCAAAGGAACCCCATATTTTGATACAACTTGATTGGCGAAGACCTCCGCCACAGTCTTAGCTCTTATATTTTTCAGAGGAAATGCTTCCACCCATTTGGTGAAGCAATCCACGATGACAAGGAGATATTTATTCCCAGAATTGCTTGTAGGAAGGGGACCGAGAATATCCATTTGTAACCTCTCAAACGGTGACCCAACATTATAGACTTGTAAAGGGGATTTCCCTTTCCCAGATGGACCCCTCTTAGAAACGCAGACCTTGCAAGTTCTGCACCAATCCTTAACATCCCGTTTACAAGTTGCCCAGTAAAAACGCTTGCGAATCTTTTCCAGAGTTTTGTTGACTCCAAAATGTCCGCCCGAAGAAGAGTCATGGGCTTCTTCCAGAATCTCTTTAACCCGGCTTCGGGGAGCAACAAGCTGAAGAAAGCTTGTTTTCAAACTCGGAGCTTCCCACCTTTTGTACAGGACTCCATCTCTCAAAACCAGCGCATCCCAGTGCGACCAATAAATTTGAGCGGAAACTTCCCTGGCAGGGATCTCAGAACGTGGAGGACGGACCCCAGCTTCCTTTCCCCGTAGGATGAATGCCACTCCCGCATCCTCTCTTTGTTCCTTACGCCAAGTTTCTAAACTTTCTCCCTGAAAAATCAAACGAGCAATTGTTCCATTCCGTTCTTCAGCTGCCCTTTTCTCAATTCCGGCACAATATCTACAATCGAACTTTTCACATTGACGTCTGGACAATCCATCAGCATTCTTATGAGATTGCCCCTTTCGATGGACAATGTCAAATTCATATTCTTGAAGTCTTTCCAGCCATCGCGCTAGCTGTCTCTCTAAATCCTTGAAGGACATAAGCCACTTCAATGAAACGTGATCTGTGCGAATCACAAACTTCCGTCCCAAAAGGTAATGGCGAAAAAATTTTATAGAGTCTACTACCGCCAAGAGTTCCCGGCGAGTAACACAATAGTTTCTCTCGGCCTTATTGAGAACCCGACTAAAATAAGCTATGAGTCTCTCCTCCCCCTTCTGTTTTTGCGACAAAACCGCGCCAATACCGATATTCGAAGCATCGGTATCCAAAATAAATTCCCCCTCTCCTTTGGGAAAAGAAAGCACCGGAGGGGAAGATAAGACCCACTTTAATTCTTCAAAAGTTTTTTGACATTTCTCCCCCCAAATAAATTTAGATTGATTCCCCGTGAGAGAATAAAGAGGTTTCGCCAAAGAAGAAAATCCTTTAATAAATTTTCGATAGTACGAACAGAACCCCAAGAAACTTCGCAATTGTGATTTGGTATGCGGAACCGACCAATTACTGACCGCAGATATCTTTTCGGGGTCTGTGGCTATGCCCTCTGCTGACACTACATGCCCCAAATATTTAACATTCCTTCCAAAAAGAGTACATTTCTTAGGATTAATTTTTAAATTCACTTTTTTTAACCGTAAAAGCACTGTTTTCAAATTCTCCATCATTTCAGAAAAACTTTTTCCAAAGATTATTACATCATCAAAATAAACTAGGCAAATTTTTGATAACAAATCTTTTAAAACTCTCTCCATTAGACGTTGAAATGTAGCAGGGGCATTGCAGAGACCAAAGGGCATGACGGTAAACTGCCACAACCCGTTTCCAATAGAGAACGCAGTTTTCTCTTTGTCTTCGGAACGAATCTTTATTTGCCAATACCCGCTCTTTAAATCTAAAGTACAGAACCAAATGTTACCTGACAGTTGATCGAGAATATCATCGATTCTGGGTAAAGGATGGGAGTCTTTCTTAGTTACCAAATTCAACTTCCTATAATCCACACAAAATCGAATTGTACCATCTTTTTTTCTAACCAAAACTGCAGGCGAGATCCAGGGGCTTTGTGACTCCTCGATTACCCCTTGTTTCCACATATCCTCAATAATTTTATTAAATTCCTTCCTCATATGAATAGGAATACGACGAGAGACCTGCTTTATGGGGGAAGAATCTTTCACATTTATCACATGCTCAATAATATCACAATTCCCTGCAACAATAGTTTCAGAAAACACATCCCGGAAATCTTTTAAAAAAATCGGCAAAAATTTCCTTCTGGGCCTCATTCAGACTCCCAGAATTATTTTCAAAAAGTTCCTTTAAGATAGAAGAGTCCCCCTCGGAAAAGGCTTTAATACGAGAACAATTAAGATTCTTTTTCTCATTTAATTCAGGATTAACAAAGAAAGGTTCAAAAATATTTTCCAGATTCACTTTTTCGAGAAAATCTTTTCCCAAAAGACATTTATCACTAATTTCTGCGACAAACATAAGAATTTCGACAGAATGTTTATTAATTTGAACATTGACCTTTACTTTAGAATCTAAAGGAACCCTTTCTCCAGTTGGAAATCTCAAATTACAACTCTCTACTTTTATTCTCTCCACTTTATTATCAATCATTTTGGAATTTACAATGAAAACATCGGAGCCCGTATCTATCTTAAATGAACAACATTTATCATTCAGAAAACCATCAAAACAAAAATCATTTTTATTTTTCTTATTATCAAGTTTAAAGTGCTTAAATCGACAAACTTTCGGGGAATTTTCCATAAAAGTTGAGCCTACCCCGCTAAGCTCAACTAAATCGCGTTTTCCTCATTGGGGCATTCTGATCGGAAATGCCCAGTCTTACCACAAGACCAACATTCCCCCCGGCCGGCGCCAAATTTGCTGCCACGCCAATTTCCTTTCTGAAAATATCCTTTCCGATCTTTCTTCCCCTCCTGTTTTTGTTCTTTATCGCCCTCTTCCTCCTTCTTCTCGTTATTCGCGCCCCCCTTCTGCCCTTCCTTTGCGGTATTTCTAATAAATTTCTCACGGGTGAAACCCTCCCCCCGAATAATTTTTAAAGCCTTAGCTCTCTCAACCGCCTGATACAAAGAAGTTATTCCCTCCATTTGTAATGTCTGCCGAATAAAGTGGTCCGCGACGGCCGTCACAAATTGTGAGCACGCGATCTTTTCGCGAATTTCATGGGGGCACTCAGGATATGCGAGACGCGACAATCTTTCGATATCAGAGCCGAGAGCGGCCAGATCTTCCCCGAATCTTTGTCTGCGGTTCGTGAGGGCAGAATAATAATTTTGCGTTAAACGCCCCTCGCCGAAACGCAATTCGAGCTTCGATTTTAGTTCCGAAAAATTAAGACACTCAATGTCTTGTATCGTTTCGAGAATGGTGCGCGCCTTCCCTCTCAAGCTCGAAGCCAGCGCGACGGTTTTCGTCGCGTCGTCCCAGAAATTCGCTCGCGCAATCAAGTTAAATTGTGAAAAATATTCTTGAAGGGGGACCGTCCCGTCGTAAGTATCGGGCTTTAATTTGTAACCGAGCCCGACGTTTGTTCCTATGGCGGCGTCTCCCGCAGTTCGATTCGCGACATTGGCCACGTACGTACTCCCCGCTCTCGGATTCCCGACATAATCACACGCAGCACTCGCGGTCGTGTTTCTCTCGATCGGGCGTGCATCATTATCACTCGCGACGTCCGCGACCGTGTTTCTTTCGATCGGGCGTACGCCTCTCTCACTCGCGCCGCCCGCGATCGCGCTCCCCTCGCGCGCGACCCGCGTCCCTTCGGCGTTCGCGCTTCGCGTCCCCATGTCCCCGGACGCTCTAATTAAGGAAGGACTTAGCTGGGAAACGTTGGCGTTCGTCCCTCGGAGTCGACGGAGCTCCTCCTCCTGTCGGCGGATCGTTGCCGCATACTCTTCGTCCCTTCGGGCCTGCTCCTGAAGACGTGCCACCGCAGCGTCGCGTTCCTTCAGCCGAGCCTCCATATCGCTGCGAAAAAGCTGTTGCTCCTCCTGTTCCAGCCGCCGCTCCTGGCGCAGCTTTTGAAGCTCCGAGTAGACGGCTTCGAAAGCGCCCGTCTCTGCCACCGTCACCCCCGCGGATGGGTCGCGCCCGCCTCCGTTCCTGCCGACGTCGCGGCCTGCGAACGGGTCCTCGGCGGGGTGTGCGTGGTCGTCATCCTGTTCGGGACACTGCGATCGTCGCGTTTGATCCCGGACGAGCCCCCAAAATGTTATGCTCGTCCGCGCGTTCGCTACACACACACTCACGTACACAATCGCGAACGCGGCGCGCGATCCCGTTGCCGGGAATAAAGACTTTCTCTGGTAGAAAAGAACTCGTTTAATGCGAATATGCGAATACAACGAAGGGCTCGTGAACACGTCTGTTCGACACGAAGGCCCAGCGAAGAATCTGAATGCCGACATCTGTCAACAACAACGACAGGCCCGTCGTCAAGCACGTCGTCAGGCAGCGCTTTGCGACTGCCTTCCGGGTTTCTACCGGGCGTCTCGGCTCGGGCGCAACAATATATATATATATATATATATATATATAGATTTAATTGTAATTTATATCGTTGTAAATATATATATATATATATATATATATATATATATATATATATGAACGTTTGGATTTTAACTGCGATAGCCGTTCGTCATCTGCCGGAGTTGTCTGTCCCATCTCTCGTGCGTGGGCCACAAAAGAACGCTTAAAACGCGCGTAATATACCTATTAGCCAAGTGTCAATTTACACTTTTGCTCTATAGAAAGAACGGCGGCGCGCTCCTACTCCTCCGGCCCGCTGACGCTGCAGCTACTGTATAGAACTGCCACCGCTGCTGCCGCTACTGTAAATGCCACTGCCTCAGCTACTGTAAATGCCACTGCCTCGGTCGGCGGCGCCGCGCCGCTCCAATCGACGATCACCACGCTCCTGCTCCAAACAAATCTCGCGTCACTGTCCTCCTCCTGACGTTGCGAACGGAGCATGCGTCTGATAATAGTGGGACGTCGCTCCGAAGTAGGGGCGTCGGACGCGTCCGGCAAAATGTCGTCTAGACGATAATGGTTGCTCGGTAAATGGAATTGTAAAGCAAAGCTTTGACGGTAAAAAATATCCAGGAAAGTCCAAAAGAGAAATGAATGAGCGTTGAAATTTTCATAACATTTCACAGGATTCTGATAGCGGAGACGATAACAATATACTCTCGCTTAAAAGAATCTCGTGCTTTGTTAATGAATTGTTTTTTGCTGCTTGATTACGGGTCTGCTCCAAACTCTTGCATATGCATAGAATATGCCGCTTTCAGTTATATTATATCTGAAATAGATGTTGAATAATGTTAATAAATAGCATAAAATATTAGAGTTTATATATACAACTTTTATCAGGTCTCATGGGATGAGTATACAAACCGTATTGCCTTAAGAATGCAGAATCAGCGCTTTGCATTGTAAAAGACTTGTGTGTCACACATCACTGACGTAGATTTTGCAAAAAATACCACGATACGCTGTTTGTGCCAAAGTGATGGAAATTGAAGTGTCACTGAAAATAAGAAACATCTATTGTATTGGAGTATCTATAAAAATGTCACCAAACTGCATTTTTATCTTGTTCAAAACATATTCAAATAAACGATACTTACTGAAATAGTGATGTATCTAATTAATGCTCCAAGAAGAATTGGTTCCAAATGACAGTTACAATAAATTTAATAGTTCCTGATATGTCCTTTATCTTCTTTATGATTACATTAATTCATCTCCCTTACGAAGGGTCATTGCAAGGACACGTCGTCCAGAAAAGAAGATATGGAAAATTTACAGTTAAGTATGACTCTGCAAACATAATAATAAATTGTTACTTATATACACTCCACAAAAATTAAAGGAACACTTGAATTTTCTTGAAAAGTAGACAAAATTTGGGCAGCTGTACCTTCGTTAAAAATGAAAGAAATTTATGTTTTAAAAAAGGGTTTCGAAGCTTGAAATCTCTACTTTCGGAAGATTACTCATTTTTTTTAGTTTCTGTGAGTTCGCTAATTTTTACATATAGAAAACCACGAAGAAAATTTCTTATTTTGTCCAGCTCGTGGTTTTCTATATGTAAAAATTGCCAAACTCACAGAAACTGAAAGAAAATAGTGATCATCTGAAAGTAGAGATTTCAAGCTTCGAAACCCTTTTTTAAAACTTAAATTTTGTTTATTTTTAACGAAGGTACAGCTGCTCAAATTTTGCCTAGTTTTTAAGAAAATTCAAGTGTTTTCTTAATTTTTGTGAGTAATGTATATTAGTAATTATTATTACCTCGCGATAACATTACGAGAGGTTAGGAATACCGGTCTTAACCGGTATTAACCGTTTCGCAAGCAATTGCATTTCTGCTTTTTGCCTGGCGTGTGCTCTCCGTAAATAATCAATAATTTTATTGTTTCAGTTCGCAAATATACCTAATAGCGTACCGTTGTTGTGAAAAATTTCCTAACCTATCATTGCGTAATGTCAACGCGTGGAAATAATTAAATTATTATTGTTTTACAGAGTCATATTTAACTGTACATTCTCCAAATCTTTTCCGGACGAAGTGTTATTGCAATGACACCTCGCAACGAACACAGAGTAATGTAAGCAGAAAAAAGAACATATCAAAGACAATTAAATTTATTGTAACTGTCATCTGGACCTAATTCTTCTTGGAACATTAGATACATCACTATTTCAGTAAGTATATCGTTTATTTAAATATTTCATAACAAGGTAAAAATGCAGTTTAGTGACATTCTTAGCGATACTTCGATACAATAATAGATTCCTTTTTATTTTCAGTGACACATCAGTTTCCATAACTGACATAAAGAACGTATCATAGTATCCATAAATCTTCGACCACACACTATCAGCGTGAGCGAGATATCTGAAATACAGTAATAGGAAAAATATTAGGCTCTGCATTGATAAAGAAACTTATTGTCTTTATTTACGCAAGAGTGACAGCGAGTCTCTCAATTCCGGTGGAAACGGACGCCTCATGCTACGTTTCAATAAATACAAATATTTTTTCTAACAGCCAATTAAACTGGTCAGGAGTCATTCTTGTATATTTGAAAAATTCTTCATGATCGCGGTGGTCTTTAGTTCTTGGAATAGCTGTGAAAAATCTCTTAGTTGATAAAAATGATTATTCAATGGCCGACGCCACCATCCGAAGACAATAACGTGATAAAATGTGATAAGATTACTGTCAAAAAGACGAAAATAATTAGCTTAAATTAGCGAAAATTATAGTGGTCAAGTATACTAATCTCCTTCCTTGATTCCGTCGTAACTTCGGTACACCATACACGATCAAACTGAATGTACGGCATATTTGCATCGACGTTAAAATTAACCCTTATTTGCCACACTGGGATCAAATCAACCCCACGACCATATTCCCTTAATTTTAAGTACCGAAACCTATGAGGAGCGGGTCTATAGCGACATCTGTCAATAGTTCAAGCAATGAATTTTTTTGTAAAAACAGCCATTTTTCATTTTTCTTTTACTATTTTAATTTTTGTATCATACATAATTTTAATTTTTGGCTATATAACCTACATAACTTTTAAAAGTAAGCTTTTAAGAAGTTCTAAAAAAATTAGCAAGTTAAAATATTGAATAGCTTATTTGTTATAACAATTTTGGTCGCTGGGGTAGATTCCACCCCAATGTGGCAAGTACGTGACGTCTACAGAAGTGTGGCAAGTAAGAGTTAATAATAAATCGTCTTCCATCATCTTCTCACAATTTTGCACAGTAAACTTTTAAATTTGCAATTAAGTTTAGTAAAGTCCGTACTAAAAACAAATATACGATATAATGCAGTCATAGCGCGCGTAGCATCTTTATCTTCCGCCATGAAAATTGTCTCATCTCTGATTGGCTAAATTATTGTGACATTATTATCCGCTACGACTCATTGTAGATGCAAATTTCCTACGACTAACGACTTGTGACTTCTGACTTACGATCCAGCGTGCTGTGATTACGACTAACAACTCATTGTAGACTGGCCATTTTAGATATTTCTGAAATAAAAGGTTCTTGCGCTGTATGGGAATAGAAATGAACAATGGACGATAAAATTTCAAAGAAATTTATATATTTATAAAATAAAATAAAATCATAGAAATCATAGTAAATCAAAATAATAAAATAAAATCAAGAGTATATGTTAGGTATATGTTATAAGAGTATATCACTATATATATTATAAGAGTATATGTTAGGTTATAAGAGTATATGGTATATGTCCCATGTTCCGTGGGAGTCGTCCTCTCCGCGCGTCCGTTCTCATCTCTGTCGTGCGTGCGAGGCCTGAAAAAAAACGTAAAAAAACGTCAATAAACACGTAAAAAATTGTGAAACGCGCGCGATACGTAGCCCAGTATCATTTATCGCACCAACTTACCCTAGGAAGAACGGCGCCGCTCCCGCTCCTCGTCGGCTCGCTGCTGCCGCCGCAGCAGCTCCTCGCGGTAGGCTCGCCGCCGCTCCTGCCGCTCCCGCCATCGACGCTGTCCATCGAGGTGCCGTCGACGGCGCCGCTCCACCTGCTGCGTAAGACGTGCGAAACGTCGATCCATTGCTTCGGATCGACGTAAGAAGGATCGCAACTCTTGCTCGATCATCCTGTCGGACGATGATCCGCACGGCGCCAGCTCGACGGGGGGACGTCTCCGTTGTGCCGGCGGCCTCTCGTCCGAGCTGCAGCTCGCGACGTGGCACTTGTCGCATAAAATGGGCCGCGGATCGGCGGAAGTTGTAGGGACGACATCACCGGCGGCCAGCGCGGGACGAAGAGATGCACCGGCGAAAACTCGGAACATTTCTTCGGCGGCCCGAGCGTGCATACCGTATTTGTCCTCGAGCCTCGCCTGCTCGGCCGCCAAAAATTCAACGGACGAGTCGTCCGACTCGACGCTCGACTCGTCGTCGGTGATTACGATCTCCTGATGCTCGTCTACTTGCTCATCCATGCTTGGTTCGTTACGTTTTCTGAAAAGTAAAAAGAAAATGAATTACGTACGAGTTTATAAAAGATAAATGTAATAAATCGCGTTAAATGAAAGGAATATCTCAAGTACGTACCTACGGACGAGACGAGACGATACGAGACGAGACACGCGGTTCGAATGGTTCGATGCTGACAATGTGAGACAAACGGGTAACGTGGCGCGAATGACGAAAGCGCGCATGTAATTACTCCCGCCGCCGCCGCTGCCGCTGCTTTGCGAACACAGATTAAAAATTACTAGACTCACTAGGCCGCAGGGGGTGCTACACCAGGGCGCGTCTATTCGCTAATAGGATTCGCGAATCGTGCATTTTGTATACCGCCGCTTACGTGGCGCGAATCGCGATATTTGTCGAAAACGCGCATAGCGTAGCCCCAGCGCGTTTACGTTTGACGCGCTCTACCTAATCATAATCTACACCCAACAGTTGTACCATTTTACATAATTACGAGCCGATAACGTCAATTCCGGGCGCGATAACGTTATTTCGACGAGAGTTATATGGTTTCAACGAGATATGCTTCAATTGCGCGCGACCGTCAGCCAATGAGAGCACACACTTTTGTCTCTCGTTGAAAGCCAACGATGTATCGGAATAATGTTGAAGAATGATACCGGAAATGAGAGAAATTGTTAACGAGACGGAATAATTTTATAAAAGTTTAAAAATCGTATAAATTGTAAAAAAGGAGACAATTTTTAACGTTAGTCCGAAAATTGAAAAAATGGAAAAACGGTATTTTATATATATATTTCGAATAAATGAAGAAAAAGATTATCGTGGCCGCTCTTAGTCGGTGCGTCAAAGGGGGGGGGGTGTGACGCACGTTCAAGCCCCGCCACCGGCGACAAGGTGGCGACCACATCGACGGGGAGGAATGGAAATGAAAAGGACAGAGAAATTAGAATACAGAAGGATGAGAAACAAGGGGAAAATTGACCCCTGACGTCGCGCGACGATGGATATACTTATTTTTATTAACGCACGAAAATACACAAATAATATTATGATGTAAACGATATGAAATAAAAATAACGTAAATAATAAATCTTTGTTAGAATTTTTAAAATTTCGTTGTTAATTTCATCTCCAACGCATTTTGTTAATGAAAGGGGAAAAACGATCGTAATGTCCATCCAGAATACTTTCAAGAAAAATATATTTTTAAGTTTCAAGATATTACCCATGTGCGAATTTCAAAAAGGCTCAGTGCTGGCTTGGTACTGGTGCCAGAATTACCAGTACTGGCTGACGATTCTGGGCCAGTACAAGCTAAGATCGGGATCATTACTGGGGCAATGTCGGAATGATAACACGGGTCCCAGTCTTGGCGCCAACTTTGGCCCGACACAGAGTACTAGTACGGGGACAACACTGATTGCCAGTATTGGGCTAACTCTTGGCGCCAACTTTGGTCCGACACAGAGTACTAGTACGGGGACAACACTGATTGCCATATCACTCGCGGCGTGTTGCTTCGAGCCGCGGTCGTTACCTCCGGCGCCGCTCGAGCAAAAAGCTTTCTAAATCCCCTCGCGGCGTGTTGCTTTCGCGCGGTTGTTACCTCCGGTCCCGAGCGAAAATTTTCTAAGTCGACCCAATACATCCCCAGTACTGAGCCGACTTTCGACCGTAGATCAATATCATTTCTGGCCTTATGGAGAATTCACACTGCGTCCGATGTTCGACGTACGACGATCCGACATCCAATAAGAAATTTTTGTCTCTAATAATAAATTCTGTTATTGGATGTCGGATCGTCGTACGTCGAACATCGGACGCAATGTGAATCCTCCATTATACACGGTCAGTACTGAGACGAGACTCGCCTCGGAACAAAATATGGTTGGGAAACGATGCTCCCCGCATCGACTTCGTTGTACGTGCCTTTTTCGTGTACGTATTCCACAAACGTTTTACATATTCGTACGGACCAAGCGAAACGCGTTTGCACGTCTGTACGTATCGCTCGTGTCGCTCGGCTCGCCGAGCGCACCGAACCCCTATAGTACCCAACCGGCCGGCCGAGCGATCGGCGACGCACGGTCTTACGCACGGTCGCTTACGGGCGCCGGAGGCGAGACGCGAAGCGAGACGAATGACACCATAATTCGGGGTACTTGTAACCGAGAGGCACGAACGCGGTCGTTACCTCCGGCGTGGGCTCTAGCGAAAAGTCCCCTCGCGGCGTGTTGCTTTCGCGCGGTTGTTACCTCCGGCGCCGCTCGAGCAAAAACCTAAGTCCCCTCGCGGCGTGTTGCTTTCGCGCGGTTGTTACCTCCGGTCCCGAGCGAAAATTTTCTAAGTCGACCCAATACATCCCCAGTACTGAGCCGACTTTCGGCCGTAGATCAATATCATTTCTGGCCTTATACACGGTCAGTACTGAGACGAGACTCGCCTCGGAACAGAATATGGTTGCATGGGAGTACTGGTCACCGAGACTGGCACAATACTGATCTAGCGGTTTATCCGTACTGGGGCAGTACCACTCATCAAGTCTTGGCAGCCAATATTGTGCCACTTCTGGGCCATGCGGTCAACTCTGGCAGAAGTCCGACATTCGCACATGGGTAGATATGTTATTGAAAAAAGTACTGACAGTGAATATCGGAATGCATAGTATTTACTTGTTAGTGTTTACATTGTATGTTAGACTCTGATGGACTTGTTCTCACAAGTGCGTGGGCTATTATATATTGTTTTATTTCTATATTTTATATAATTCCGAAATATACTTTTTAATTAATTATTCATTAATTTTTTATGTATTATTTATTTTTAAAATTTTTATTGCGACAGAAATTAATGTCTTTCATAAATAATTAAATTACATCGTTATAAATGTATTATTGTATAT
This sequence comes from Temnothorax longispinosus, assembly GCF_030848805.1. Taxonomy (NCBI): domain Eukaryota; kingdom Metazoa; phylum Arthropoda; class Insecta; order Hymenoptera; family Formicidae; genus Temnothorax; species Temnothorax longispinosus. The sequence continues at coordinate 99,106 of NW_027270231.1, read as the reverse complement.
CTATTTTAGTCATAAAGTTATCTCCCTTTTTTGAAACTTACTATTGTAAAGAAAATTTGATATTTTTAAAGAATAATCACGTGTATAACGCCACGAATATGTTTCTGCCTCGTGAAAAATTCCGTGGAAGACTATATATATGCGGTCTTGTGTATTCTCAAAATAGCCTGTCATTGAAGCTTCGTCGCTTGTAAGAGAGGGTTCGTTTCGAGCTCGAGAGGTGCACACGACCCTTCGACGAGGTCATTCGCGCGTATACAATGGATAAAGAAAGTATATCATGACTTGTAGATAGCCTATAATGTACCACGGTAATTAAACTCACACGTCTCGTATAATATATTAGATAGACATAAAAGATAAAAGAAAACAGGATACAACGTAACATCTTTTCAAACAAAATTTAATGAAGTAAATTAATGTCGAACATAGCCTAAAACATATAGTACTTGACTATATGGCCTAGTTTACACCAATCGCTCGACACGCGTATAAACTAGTGAATAACTAGTAAATTAGTTTGATTATCGACTCGTCCGCTCAAATATATACCATTTGATACGCGTATCGACAGAGAGATCGGCGATGCAAATAACTATAGGCCATCGGCTGTAATTTTGAAGTAAGGAATGACAATAGTCCGTGGAAGAAACAAGTCGAAAGATGAATCAATTTTGACGATCGTCGAACGAAGAGTATAAAGAACAAAGTTTAATTTGACGTTTAATTTATGTCGAATGTATCGCAATTGTATCTATAGTTTCTTTAATTGCTGATTTATATTTCAGCATTGTCATCTTAAATGAAAAATGTTGGTACGCACTCAGGTAATTTATATTGCTTTATATATTTATGCAATTATATATATCTATAGCGTAATATTCAATTTTATGTTTTCTTTTTCACCTTTTTGACATATTTTACAAAAAATTTATGTACATTTCAGATAATAAAAATGGCAACGTTCAGGAGAACGTTTATTTTGCATTCTGTTTTGGAAGTTTTGTTCGCTAAGATTAGATTATACTTTTAGATTTAAAGAAATAGTTTTATCTTAGCAAAGAAAACTTTTAACAGTTGCGAAATAAATGTTTTACCGAATGCAGTCAATCACGCTAACACCAAACCGGATAAATGTTACATTTTTTATTACGGTTCCATATAGTTCTTTGAGGTTCTTCGGGACATATATGATGGGACGATGAGATGAAAATGATAGGAAATAAATATAAAATAATAAAATGTTTATTTTAGAATTGTTATAAATGTTATGTATTTAATGTAATTGTTAGAAATCGTTGAAAAAATAAAAAAAAAGTAAAATTTATATAATTGTTAAAAAAAAAGAAAAAAAACGGATTGCCGCAAAACCGACGCGAACAAGATCCAACACCGCATCTGAAAAATTAAAAACATAACAAATAAATACAATGTTTTTATTACAAATAAAAAAATTATACCGTTATTTGTTTCGATTACAAACATTGCGGAAAAATAATTGTTTGAGACCGGGAGTGATTAGAGCATGCATAAATTTCGCACGATTCTTCAGCGATCGTTATGGCCTGAGTCGTTGAGCAAATTACATATTCTCGAACGTTCCTTAACTTTCTCGTGACAAATACAATTGTCAATATCGCGTTGAAGCTATGAGACGACCGCGTGCGCTCGGGAAAGACAACTCAGGTCATAAACACTTTCGCATAGAAACAAAACGTCGACCGACAAACAAAACGCCGATCGACAAAGTCACCGTCGCGCTCGCGGGAGAAACGATGACGTAGACTACCGAAAGCCTATCGCGCTGCCTGAATTTTCGCGCTCGGCTTTGCCATTGGCAATTAGCGAAGAGGAGGCCTCCCTTCTCGCGACAAGGAAAATCCGTTGCGACGAACGAATCTCTCGCCCCGGACCACTCGTCTTTCGACCGTAAAACCGCTCGCAGTATTCGCTTCACCGCCTAGATTTCTACCCGATCGTTGTTAATACGAACTCGATAGTGAAACCTCTTGTGTGCTCACCCGCTTCTCGGGACCACATCCGAGAACCTGAAACCAGTGAACTGTACATTTTTGTAAATAATTGTAAATATATATAGTGTTTCTTTATACCAAAACTTTCCTCTGTCTAAATCTCGCTGAACGACCTTGCCATCTCGCGCTCCTCTATCCGATCCACTCGCGCTCGCGAACATTAACTGGTCCTTCGAGCCGGATTTTCATCAGCTGGCAACCGCGTTCGGGAGTGCACCTAAAAATCAACGCAACCATGAGCGAGGATCTGAGCGCTCTGTTGGCGGGCCAACACGACATTCAAGGCCGCATCTCCCGCTCGGTGGAGAACATGAAGAAGATGGGCATGGCGAACATAAACCTCAGCGCAGTAGAGACCCGCATCCACATCCTCGACCAACTTTGGGAGAAGTTCGAGGCACAGCACGAGCAGCTGCGAAACGCGTATAAAGACAAGTACAACGACAGTGAGTACGTGAAATCTGACCTTTTCGATATTACGGAAAACACTTACGTGCAGCAAAGAAGTGTATTCGCGGAATACGCTAATTCCTTCCGCCTCGCGCCAAGTAAGCTCCCGCAGTCGGGCGACCAGAGTGATCGCGCGCCGAAGACATCACTTCCGCGTCTCCAACTCAAAAAATTTTCGGGCGCGTACGAAGACTGGCCGCCGTTTCGCGATCTCTTCCTCTCAGTGATCGGAGACGCGGCCATTTCCAACGTCGAGCGCTTCCACTACCTGCGATCGTGCCTGCAAGGTCCTGCGGAAACATTAATTCGTCCGTTATCCGTGACCGGTGAAAATTACGACCGCGCGTGGGCTATCTTGAGCAAACACTACGAAAATAAAAAGGAATTGATACGCTCCAATTTCGCCGCGTTTACCGCCGTGGCAAAAATGAAGGGAGATACCGCCGATGAACTGAGTCGTATCCATCACGCCGTAACGACTGCCGTGAACGCGCAAGAGAGTATCGGTCGACCCATCCTCTCCCACGGGATGGACTTGTTCAACTTCCTCGTTGTCGAGATGTTTGACCCGCGAACGCGCCTCGAATGGGAGTCGTCCACCAGCAATTCCCTTGAGCCACCAGAGCACGAGACTCTCACTGACTTCATCTCCAAGAGAATTCTCACGCTGAAAGCCGCGAAGCCGAAATCTAACCAGGCTTCGGGAGATTCGACTCGATCCGCGAAATCACACTTCGCGAAACAGGACAACGCTCAATGCGCGATGTGCAAAGGGAAACACGCCCTGATGCTTTGCCCCGAGTTCAAGGCCAAATCCGCGAACGAGCGAAAGTCCTTCGTCGACACCAACCGGCTGTGTTATAACTGTCTCGGAAACCACCTGATCGCGAAATGTCAGTCAACTCGAACTTGCTAAAAATAATCAATCGGTTTTGAGAAATTAAGATTAGTTTTCATTGTATTACATATGTTAACGGTATATAGTTTTATATATTGGACAAAATGTGTGTGTGTGTGTGTGTGTGTGTGTGTGTGTGTGTGTGTGTGTGTGTGTGTATGTACATACATACATATACATATATACTTATATACATATAGAACATTAATTGAAATAGAAATAAAAATTAGTACAACAGAGACCCACGGAAAAGAGCATGTTGCAATTATATTAATAACTATTTTGATCGTAACATAGTCGATTGAAACACTCAAACAATTTGTATGTATGTAATAAATTAATCACGTTAGAAAAATTCCACGTAAAAAAAAATAAATTTTTTATAGACTTTTAAACTTACTCAGATTTTTTTTGTGCTCTTTGCTTTTGCACGTTTTAACCATGCTGCAGCAACGGAAGAAATTTGCTCACACAAAATTTTCGATATCTGCAAATTTTGAAATGCAGCCTTATATATGTGTCTTTGTCCTAACCAGCTGTATTTTTGAGCCTTTTCGTCAGTCATAAGATAATGTAAAATATTATTGCGGATTGTTTTTTTAATATCTGCACTGGTAACTTGCGTCAGACTTGTTTTTTACAAAAAATAGAAATTAAGTTATTTTAATATACATATAGTGTATATTGAATAACGTAGATTCACACACACAGTAGATCAAATAATAATATACCATTTTTACCAAATTTTTTTCATATGCACAATTATTCTTAATCGTGCTTTCCACTTCTTTAACGCTAGCTTCAGTTTCTATAGCAACAACTTCAAGTGTATTGCGTTCATCCCAAACAGATTCAACTTTTAAAGAATCACAATTTTTTTCAAAAATATCTAGCCTTTGAATGACTTGTCGAATTAAACAAGTGAGACCGTTCATAGATATGTTCAAATTTTCCACTATTCTCAAAATTTGATCAATTTCGTGATTAATTTCTTAAATAATAATAGTTACGTCAAAACTTGTTTACAAATTTATATTAAATATAAAGAAATGTTACATTTTCTCTTACCGTTATTATTACAAGACGATACTGAAATGGGAAAATATTTAAATCGATAATTGGAATAATTTTGAGAAAGAGTGCTGAAATGGGAAAATCTTAAAGACGATAGTTAGAAGAATTTTTAGAAAGAGTGCTGAAATGGGAAAATCTTAAAGACGATAGTTAGAATAATTTTGAGAAACAGTGCTGAAATGGGAAAATCTTAAAGACGATAGATACAATAATTTTGAGAAACAATACTGAAATGGTCAAATCTTAAAGACGATAGTTACAATAATTTTTGGAAACAGTACTGAAATGGTCAAATCTTAAAGACGATAGTTTTATTCAATTTCACAGAATAATATAGTAGGTAAATGGTAAATATGTTGATATGTGAATATGGTAAAATTTGTAAAAACCGAGTCGAATTGTAACGGGGGGGGGGGGGGCACCGTGCGAAGACATCCGGCAGTCTCATTCCGGGAAAACGAATTAATAGCGTTGATAGCAGACACCTGCATTTACATAATTTATTGTACGAAGTAATGCATTTGAAGAAAAAAGTTATTAAATGTCTTCGATTCAAGTAAATTTTTTCATCTTTATACAAAAGAACCTTTAGATTCTTCTCTCTTTAACGTTATCTCTTTAAACGAAATAAAATACTTTTGTGCTTCGTTTGTTCTATATAAGATCCAAAGATGAATTGATACAACTTGTTTCAGAAGAGGAATTTTATAAAGAAGCTCCACAAAGTATCTCACGACCTGTACGTATACGAAAGTTATACGGTAATAACTTGAGTATAAAATTGTTTTTATATTTTTTTTTCTTTTTCTTTTCTTTTGGCAACACATACGCATACTCACATACAAAACGGAAACATGTTTTAGGAAATAACACGGAATAATCCTCATCGATTGAGACTGGCTCGTTTGTGGAATGGGAACTGACGCAACGAAAGCAACTAGCGGCATTGTGCGATGAATTGACAGAGAGTAAAAAGGCGGTAGCGTCCAGTATTGAAACGAAACAGACTCGTTTGGATAATCTCGCGCCGCAATTGCGTTCTATATTGGAAGTGAGAAAATATACGAAATGTTATATGCCCTTATTAATGTTGTTATACACGTGTCAAACTTAATTTTCATATTCTCAGGCGAGCAAACCGTTGCGAGAAAGTCTTGGATTGCCGTTGGAGAAAATTCGCCAGGAGCATCGAAAGGCTTCGTGTTGCTTGCATCACCGCTCTATGTATTGTATGCGAAGGCATCTGCTTACAGGGATGCTTATGGTATATAATTCGTAAACGTTGTATATTTATGTGACGGTTTTATGAGATAAAATTTCTTATAGCTGTTATTTTTGAAAATATCTTGTAGATAGTACATTGCTGGTCACAGAGAGTGGAAGGTGACGAAGACGAAGCGAGACGCGCGAACAATCGTGACGGTTTACGAGAGTCTGACTCGGATACTGAAAATCAATCGGAAAGTATCGTGGAAGAAATGCCCGTGCGTAAGAAAAGACATCACGGATTGTATCCCGAGAAGCTAGGCGAGAAGCGAGAAACGGTCCAAACTATTGCAGCGACATCCGTTGCGCGTAAAAATAGTTATTACGCTATGCACATGCATTTGTCACATTTATGGTCAGGCAGATTTAATTATGGTGATAATATGATGCTTAATGTAACGATATAGGTAAGTTTTACACCATAATCGCATTAATCGCATCACCCTACGGGAAGATAACTGTATAACGAAGCTGAACCGTTTATGATTCCAGGATTACGCGACTGTCGCGATAACGATGCTGTGGTGGTATTTTAACCGTACCAAGTTGCCCCTTACGTATACTTGTTCAATATGTTGACTATTCTCGTGACTGTGCTCGAGTTGGCAGACTTTCCTCCAATTTTTTGGATATTTGATGCTCATTCCTTGTGGCGCGCCAGTACACAGTTCCTTTAACGATATTGTTACATAGGTAATTACACGCATGCACACACACACACACGTGTGCAGCTACGATAATAAAAGAACTAACGTATAATTATTTATTCAACGTAGATGTGTGTAATTCCGTAATTCAACCAACTTAATTACATTTATATATAATATGAAGTATAGTTAATATAAATTGAACTTTATTTTACAATCTTTTACGAATCGTCGAGTGTTCTTCGATAGGACTTCTTTAATAGAGCTGCGATTACACACATACGATAAATAAAATTAACATTATTATAAAAGAACAACATGGATTTGTACCGGGACGCTCGACAACGACAAATCTTGTTGATCGCTATGATTTTTTAACTTCTGCTGTTGAGAGTGGATCCCAGGTTGACTCAGTTTATACCGATTTTAGAAAAGCCTTTGACTCAGTTAATCGTACAATATTAATGTGTAAACTTCGATCTGTAGGGTTCGCGGAGGTTCTCTTTTGCGTTGGATATCCTGCTTCCTGTCAAACGGGTCTCTCGAGTCGTAAAGTTTGATAATAGCTTCTCCGGAAGTATAAATGTTTTGTCTGGAGTGCCCCGCAGGGCTCGCACATCTTGGCCCTCTTTTATTTGTTTTATTTATTAATGACATAGCTGCTTTTATTAAATTCTGCTTTTTCTTACTGTATGCCGATGACCTTAAATTATACCGCCAAATTAATGGACCTGCTGTGATGCGCTTTGATTACAACATGACTTATATTTCAACTTGAGGCCTGGTGGTGTAGGAGCAACTGTCTTCGGCTTAACGTCTCTAAATGTTTTGTTACACACTTTTCTCGTAGACGTAACTCATATTTATATAACTGTATTCTTGATGGTTTTTACCTCTCTGTCAGCAGTGCGCGAAGCTCGAGATCTCGGGGTCTTGTTCGGTGCGGACTTATCATTTGATACACATATACGATCGATAGTTTCATCTGCTTATAGAACGCTTGGATTCATCCTCCGATGGGGTATATTTTTTAAGAATATAACCATTTTAAAATTATTATACCGTACGTTAGTTCGCCCCAAGTTGGAGTACCGTTCCATAGTTTGGTCTCCGTATTTCGAATGTCGTTACAATTATCGATTGAACGTGTGCGGCACAAATTCCTGCGTATGGCTGCTTATCGGCTAGGTAATCCCATGTCGCGTACTTGCCATGAATACTGCGCTATATTGAATAGATAAAATCTGCTATCGTTAGAAAATAGGAGACTAACCTTTGATTTTACGTTTATTTTTAAGCTTCTTAATCACTCTATTGATTGTCCGGATTTGTTGGAACGTCTATCTATTTTAACATCCCGACTAGAGAATTAAGACGGTACTCCATCTTCCACCTCGAGTATCACCGTACTTTGTATAGCGCAAATTTGTGTGTAAATAGGCTAATAATATCTGCGAGTAATTTCTCCAATAGGGTTGACTTTTTTGGTGGCTCTGTGTCAACTTTTTGACAAAAACTTTCTCGTCTACTCTTTTGTAACCGGAATTTCTCCATATTGTGTTGTAAAATTTTTATTTTATCTTATTGTTCTTGTTTTTTCTTTTCTCTTGTACGCTAAAGGGTTTATTACCCGTTGATAAAGTCTATTATTATTATTATTAATAAAATTAAATAATTACATTTTTATTTATATTTTACAGGTTTATGATCGCAGATTATTGCCGTTACCTGAAAAGATATTGCGACGAATCATTTCTAGATATCTATCGTCGTAGGCGGTAATTCCTTTTTTTCTTTTTTTTTTCATATTGCATAACGATAATCTATGTCTGGGCCTTGGTAAATATAATATGGGCGAATAAAATGAGCTTGACCAAGCGGTATCTGAAATACGTGCCGGCAGATAACGCAAACGTAATAACGAGCCCTCGGTGCAACGTCGTCTTCGTGTAAAGCTGGACGGTCGGGAAGGTAGAATCGTGGCGGCTGCTGCTGCTGCTGCTGCTGCTGCTACTGCTGCTGCCGCCGCTGCGTGCGAACACGTATATACATTTGGGACCTGCGGCTCGGAGAGAAGGTAAATTGAAAGGACGTAAGATGCTTTGTGATACGATTTGTCTTTATATAATTATTTTTTAAGTAATATATATATATTTATAAGCACATATTTTTACAGAAATATCCTATAAAATGTGATACGGTTGAAAGCATAATAACAGGCGCGAGCGGACGAGTTGTTTCATTACAAGTTGACTCCACATGTAAAGTTATTCTTGGATGTCACGGAGTGGTAAATTCCATACAACTGTTTTATCTACTGTCTGAAGATATAGTAAAAGATAGATTTACGAAAAGATTCGAAGAAAGAAAGACGAAAGGCTCATAAGTGAGTTTTAGCAAAAAAAATATTTTTAATTTATCTAAATAGAATAAGATTTAAATACATATTTCTTTGCCTCGTCAATAGGGAAGGAAATGACGCAGACGGAAAGAGCTACCAAATGCACCATACCTACGACAGACGAGATAAGACGTTTTTACCTATTGTTAAAATCTCTGGCAAAGCGAAAGGACTTGATTTAGAGTTATATATAGGCAAAGGAAACGCGAACTCAGAGTTAGTAACAGCTTTTATATAAGACAAATTAAAAATCACCCGAAATTTTTTGCTATATTTTATTTTGTCCCTTTTGTACAGTTATGCGTGTTGGAGTCAATAACAATTCGAGATCGAGTTGCATTCTTTGTACGTGGAAGAGAAAGATTCCCAAGTAAAATGCTTGCGTTCAATAGCGGCGCATAATGGCCATCGTACACAGATCTGTTCGAGCTGTCTGTTTTAGCTCCGACAATTTGGCATTGGCTATACCGTTAACGGAGATTTTGTCTGAAATTATGGAACAGGTAGAGTGTCTTATGAAATATGTGTTCTTGATAAGTAATGGATACATATTACACAGAGAGACGTAGTAACAAATGTGACAATTTTTAGGGCCAACGCTGTCGTACTTACGCACAGTGCAGTGCGGTTGTATGCCTTGATGACGCGCGGTAACGATTCGTGCCGGCCGGTGACAGACATATCTGATTGTTGGTTCCAAGGACGGAAAAATGCTTATTGTCGATGCATTGCATCTGGGGATATCTTGGAACGAGTAGTGCCGGCGCACTCCAAAGAGCTTTGGACCGTGACACATTATTTCCGGACTTGGTAATATTTTGAACAAAAATATTTTAAAAATTGTTATTAAATTGAAACTTATTACAATACGTTTTCGTGCGAATAGAAAGGCATTGCCAGCGGTGGTGGTGATCGAACGGTTAAATTTTGGAATTTTCAACTTATTCACGATTCTATAACAATCGGATAAAAAGCTCAAGTTCTATCTGTCTTGCACGTAAGGACACGTGCTTAAGCTTGAAGAAAGCGTCCTGTGCGTCGGATCAAGTCCGAATAATAGATTTGTGTGGCTGTTTCTCTATCGGACTGTATTACTATTGAAATCTTCTTTTTCGACACATTTTAGATACCGCAGTTATTTTGAGATACATTATTACATTATCTGGAATGTTATCTTTTATCGTTTTATATTTTTATTACAGTTGTTTGTGTCGCTTTACGGGCGCACAAGCTACGACCGGGGTACTGTGCATGGATATATCCAGCGACTCCACGCGCTCATCAGCCACCGCGGTTCTGCTGATCGCAACGTCAAGATCTGGGGTTTGGATTTCGGTGATTGCCACAAGTCTTTGTTCGCGCACGATGACTCTCTGTCCACGCGGGTCTCATCTGCTCTCATTCGTGCCTGGAACTCACACGCTACTTCTTTACACCTCTGGTATAAAGACCTGGGCAGGATTGAACAATATGGGATGGCTGATATATTTCAAAACATCACCACGCTACGAGTACTGTATTTCATTGAATATTTTGTAATACCGCGTGTTAAATCGGTGATTACGATACTTTTATGATTTTTTAAGGGACACGCTGGATCAAGTTGGAGTTGTTGCGTTTCAGCGAACCGCGGGGTTTTCGTCGCGTCGTGCGGTTCCGATAGAGTGCGTAGTCAGACTGTACGAGAAGAAGACTATATAACGAACCTTTATTATTACAAGACGAAGCGGAAGAAGAAAGGGAACGACGCGGGAGAACGAATTAGTTATACCGGGTCAAAAGCACTGCGGTATATTAGGACAGAAACAACAGAGGCGCGTTACCTTCCAGAAAGACCGTTAACAGTGAGAAAGCTGTAAGTTGAATATTATTAAACTATATACAATTTGCAACACAGGGAATTAAAATCTCTTTGTTTTACTACGACTTTCTTATCAGGCTGAGCTGATAATATACTCTGGAATGCTTGGAAATGTGCAACCAATGTGAGATGGAATTAAGTAAAGCTCTGTTTCTGCTTTTGACACAAAGCGCCGCGCCTCTTTCTCTACTGGGAGATGCAGGCTTCTATATACGAATGCACGAGAACGGAAGATTTTCTAGTGGAAACTTTTACAAACGAGTTAGGGCGAGGTATATGAATCTGAAAATGTGACGAAGCACGCAATAACGTTTCGTATAAGAATGAATACGTAACTAGAACGTTGCATTGTTTCAGTGAATTGGAGGAGACGTTACCGCCGCGCATTGTTACCATATTTTGCCGCCTGTGATATTCTTAAGAGACTCCCTAATTTGTTAAAAAATGATTGTCAAGTTGAGCTATTACACAATTTAAAAGTTTATTGTATTGGAAATATAAGTGAGTTTTCTTTTCGTTTGCATTATTATATGCTGATTTGAGTTATGGGAATAACAAAGTTTATTTACATATATATATATATAGTTTGGTTGAAGAACAGTTATTTTGTGATACGCTGAGCGCTGTACGATATACGTATAGCGCGCTGTATATCTATATAGAAAAATGTGTGTCTGCACACAAAAAAAAATATTCTGCAGTTTAGCGGTTCCTGGTTCATGCTAGAGGATTTTCCTCTGAAATAGGGCCTTAAGAAGATGTTTTAAACTGTAGAGGAATATCCTCTAATCATGAGACTCTAGATTCAAGATTGTGCAGTCCTCTTAATATTAGAGGACATTGATTTCCGATATTCACCCGAAATAAATAAAAAAAATTATTTATTTTGAAATTTTATTACTATTTTATAACTAAATTTGTTTCTTAAGATGTAGTCTATGATTATAAATATTTTCTTGTATTGGAAAAAACACTTACCTTGGTGGGATCGAACTCGGGACCTCTGGATCGTGAGCCAACTGCCTTACATGGTAGACCACTTCTTAATTTGATGTAAGTGTTATATATTGTCTACATAACCAGCGCAAATATATAATTTTCCAAAAATCATCTTAATAAACAAATTCAGTTTAAAAAGAGTAATAAAATTTGAATTGAATATAAGATATATGATATAATATTTCTTAATGTCGGGTGAATGTCAGAAACCAGTGCCGGCTTATTATGAAATTTTGTGTTCGTAAATATATTTATGAAAATAGTATGTTTATAAAGTTAAAACGTTAAAACATTCTTATCAAATCCTTACAAGGGCCTCAATAGACAAAAATAAGAAAACGTTTCTTATGGCATCCCTAATATATAACTAATGATCGAGGACTTATGTTATATAAGGCCATTCTTAATAAAGCCCCTTGCACAATACCAGGCAACAGGCAATAGGAACAGGGAATAAAAATCAGAAATCAATGTATAAATGCAGAATAAACAGTGACACAGGCAATAGACACAGGAGTTTCCGTCACGTTGGAAATTATGTGTCTATTGCCTGTTGCCAACAAATCATAACATTCGAATATTTTAGGTTGTAATTAACGATTTTTTATTATTTCCTGTTCCTATTGCCTGTTGCCTGGCATTGTGCAAGGGGCTGAACTTTCTACACGGGCGTCTCGTGTGGTAGCGTACGCATCGCGTAGCTAATAAGACGATCGTCTTTTAACTTTAACGCGCGCGCCGCAAATATCTAGCATATCCTCTTATTTTAAGAGGCTAATAGTAAAATTTACTGTAGAGGAATTTACTCTTGATTATAGCTTACGCATCCACTCATTTATAAAGTAATACGTATTACTTAAAGAAGGATATTCTTCATGTAAGATTTTTTGCTTAGAGGAACTGCTAAGAGGAATTCCCCACTTATCGGCAGAATATTTTTTTTGGGTGTGTTTCACGTGCTGCGTGCATGATGATGCATTTTTTTGAGTTGATTAAATTAAAATCTCAAAATTTAAATTTTTCTCTCACTGTCTTTCACCCTTCGCCAACATCTTTCTCTTCATTAATCAGAAACTTTTCAAGTTTAAGGTCGCAGTCGGAATTCATTGAATTTGTAAAATTAACTTTTCTCTACGACACCCTGTATATCTTGAATATACACGTATGAGAATATCTTCGACTTGTGTTTTACTTAATGTTTTGCGAATAGCAACGTGTAATATCCGTTAATAATGGTCGTTGTCATTAGTAACTAGTAGCACGCGCACTATAGTCAGTCGAGAGTCAGGGCAGAGCAAAAGCGGCGTTAATTTATCTTTAGTATGTTTTCTGGGCATCCTATTATCTGTTTCATCGCAACCTCAACAGTTATCTGATATGATGGTACGTGCGACGCGCATCTTTGCAAGGAACGGGAAGGAATCAAACGTCTTCGGAGACGCCACCAAGAATGTCGAGAACGTAAGAAGAAAATCAGAAGAAACAAGCGGGAGAAGGCTGTATAAAGAGAGCGATCGTGAACTTGTTGATCTTATCGACGACACAATGAATTTTGTTTTCTTTATTTTTATATCAGCATTTTATTATCGCGTAATACTTGACGTAATAAAAATCGATATACTAAAGATACGATACATATATAAGAGATATATAAAAAATATATTTGATAAAAAATATAATATACACAAATATACCGTGTGGCTACAACTAAAATCTTAATTAATCTTAAACTCGAATCTTAATTTATCAATGTTCGTACAATGAGATATCACAGCAGAAACGAAATTTATTTCGTTTTGATACAAAAATATATCTCTCCAATACTACTTACACCACACTAATGCGGCTCGCGCGTGACTTAAACGGTAAAAAGTTTAAAATATCGTGCACGCTGCTGTATATATACGCGTGTCGCGACACCGTGCGGGAACTGCGCGGGTCCGCGATTATTCCTATGCCTTTCACACTTAAGAGCAGTCTGTGAAACGGACGCTCTCGCCAAGGTAGCGAGCGTACGATGATCCTCCAGGGATAAATAAAAGAAAAAAAAGTGTGCAAGTAGAAACTTGCACATTGCTTCCTCATAATTATTAAGTGTGCAAGTTGAAACTTGCACATTGCTTCCTCATAGTTATTAAGTGTGCAAGTTGAAACTTGCACATTGCTTCCTCATAGTTATTAAGTGTGCAAGTTGAAACTTGCACATTGCTTCCTTAGAGTTCTTAAGTGTGCAAGTAGAAACTTGCACATTGCTTTCTTAGAGTTCTTAAGTGTGCAAGTTGAAACTTGTACATTGCTTACTTAGAGTTATTAAGTGTGCAAGTTGAAACTTGGACATTGCTTCCTTAGAGTTCTTAAGTGTGGGTACATAATTATGTATACAGGCTCCTAAAGAGTTAAGTGTGCGAGTAGAAACCTGCACATTGCTTCATTAGAGTTTTTAAGTGTTTAAGTAGAAACCTTCGCACACAAAGCTTCCTCTATGAGGAAGCATTTATTTTTTTCAATGTATAATTTTCAGTATTTATTTGTTTTGGCTTCCTCATAGAGGAAGCTTTGTGTGCGAAGGTTTCTACTTAAACACTTAAAAACTCTAATGAAGCAATGTGCAGGTTTCTACTCGCACACTTAACTCTTTAGGAGCCTGTATACATAATTATGTACCCACACTTAAGAACTCTAAGGAAGCAATGTCCAAGTTTCAACTTGCACACTTAATAACTCTAAGTAAGCAATGTACAAGTTTCAACTTGCACACTTAATAACTATGAGGAAGCAATGTGCAAGTTTCTACTTGCACACTTAAGAACTCTAAGGAAGCAATGTCCAAGTTTCAACTTGCACACTTAATAACTCTAAGTAAGCAATGTACAAGTTTCAACTTGCACACTTAATAACTATGAGGAAGCAATGTGCAAGTTTCAACTTGCACACTTAATAATTATGAGGAAGCAATGTGCAAGTTTCTACTTGCACACTTTTTTTATTCCCATAAATATTTATGACGTCGAGAAAGTAGAGACGATCTAATATATACATTTGTTTCTTCATTCTTTTCTACCTCTATTTCATATATAATTCATTAAAATTTGGTTGATCAGATCTAGTTTTATTATAAAGCTTCTATATATGTACGAATTCTCAGAAATGAAAGCTGAATTGTTTATTATATTTTTGGCAATTCACGATTGTACTTTAGGTTTAATATAAAGAAGATGTGAAAATGCAATGAGTGTGTATCATTCTGTATGTATTATATTCTTTAAATTTAAGTTTTTATTCCTCTGGAAAAGGCAGTAATTTTTTTTCTTTAATAATCTTTAGACAATGCCTACGCATCTTTAGCATATCTGTTGAATATTTTATAATAGATGGATTTTCTCCCCTTGCTATTAATATAGCAAATGCTGCTGCAAATATACCACACGATGCTAGGTCCGGTTGCTTTGTAACTTTTTCAAATATTACATTATTCTGAGTTAAATTAGGATATCGTTTTTTAATGTATCTTTGTTCAACTAATGTTAGATTGTCATAAGAGTGCGTTTCAAAATACAAACTGTCATATATATGAAGTTTTACACCGTCATAATAAATACAATGCCAGTGGTTGCCAGCTTGACAACCTCCAACAATCTGAACATCCGGGGTAAAGATTGGATTAACCCAATGTAAACCAGTAATAAATAATACATCAACACGATTAAATTGAGTATTATTTTCTATTATTTTCATAATTTCATTTAAAGGTCTATCATCTAGCCACGAATATTTGTTTAGCACATTTTCTTCTAAAGTTTGTGGAGGTGGATTAATTTGTACTGTATCTGCTACTGTTATACTTTCTTTCAAAATGTTCTTCTGAATTTTTGTTCTTGTTATAAGAATTTTCTTCTTTCAATTTTTCCACCATTTTTACACTTGATATTAGTTTCTCGGTCTGCTCGTTTAATCCGATAAAAATAGGTTTATGATCTGAGAAATAAGTTTCGTATACCCCCGCATTATAATTTAATATTTCCTCCGATATAAATATTACATCTATCTGCGTATTAAAGTTTGTAGTTGACACTTGAGTACTAATTGCACGTTTAAATTGTAATTTATTTAAATGTTTTTCTAAAAATCCTCCTTTTTTATACGAGTCGTAATTAAAATCACCTATTATAATTTTTTTTTACTAATATATTTGCTTAAAATATTATCTAGTTCGTGTATAAACATAGTTCGAGGTACGGATGGTGATTTATAACCGGTAATGATCTCCACCTCATTTATGTTCATGCGTATCAAGTCAATATGACGCTGTTGTCCATTTATAGTTTCATCTTTTTGTATATGTTTTTCAATAAATCCGTTAAGTTCCTTTCTAATAAAACATATTATTCCTTTTGGTAAACGTTTATCATAGTTGTCTGTTCGGAAAATAATATTAAATCCTTCAAATGTCAAATTGTCTGTTGTGATTGTTTATGTTTCTGCAAAAATTAATAAATCTGCTTGCTGATACCATTTATCGCAAGATATATTATTCAAATTTTTATTCAGTGACCGTACGTTCTGGTAAATAATTTTTATTTGGTTTCCTTTTATAATTTTGGAATACGACAATTTAAGACACTTCTCTTCTTTTAGACGTTTTATTTCTAATTCTAATAAATTATTTGTTGATGGTTTTTTGGGTGATGTAAAACTTCCAAGAATATATAAATCAGATAATTTTGTTACTCTACTCAGTGTTACGTACAACATTGGCCTCGTCATACGGCAATTGTTCCTAAAATCAACACATACTTTTTCGTACGTTTGACCTTGGCTTTTATGGATTGTCATAGCTTCAGCAGGTGTAATTGGAAATTGTTCCCTTACGATTTGATATCCCATTCTTTCATTGACGTTCAATACGACAGAGAGCGGTGATAGCGGAACTAAACACATTTCCATATAATTTTCAGTCATATACTTTATATATGGTCTTCGTTGTTCCACGCCAATTTTATCATTATTGAAATCAAGCCATATTTTAATTGGTTCATTTGTATCTGGTTTAAATGTTATATTTTTCAATATACCACAAGCTCCGTTAACTAGGCCTTCTTCTACAGCTATATTAGTAATTATCATGTATTTGATACCTATTTTTAATATAACTTTGAAAGCCAAGCCACCACATTCTGTTCTCTTTTTGTTTTTTAAGGACGTTAGTAATTTATTTCTTAATTTACTACTGACCTTTCCTAAAATTGTGTCTTTTGCTATAGATTCATAAGCTGTACCATCTTGTAAATCGATTTTTAATTTATTAAAACTATCAACAGAGTGATTATCAGCATATAATCTAATTGCATCTTTTGGAATGTATTCGTCTGTCGTTTCTCTTGACCTAATTAGAGCAATATCATTTTCACACATTGTTCCTTTTGCAAGGTTGTTAAGAGCCTCAACAAACGTTTTATCCTCTTTTTGTCTCATTATTTCTGTTAACTGAAAGAATTCAAAATCATTCCATAAAGCATTTTCTGAAAATACGCTTAACATGCAAGATTTCGGACAAAGATATATTGAAGTATCCATAACCGGCGGTAATTGATAAAGATCCCCGACCACCAGTACAGAAACTCCACCAAAGCTTTTATCACGTCCCATAATTTGTCTTAATCTTGTATCCACTCGACTAAACATTGTACTACCTACCATAGATATTTCGTCTATAATTAATAATTTTAATTCTATTAAATTCTCACGAATAGTATTTGCCACATCTGCTGACAATTCTGGCATTTGCCCTCCGTACTGTGTTATTGGTAAAGCAAAAGCAGTGTGTAACGTTACACCACCTATTAGAAATGCTGCTTTTCCTGAAGGAGCACATAATAATATTTTGACCGAATTGTTTTTTTCTCCAGGCATTTCGTAGAAATAATCCAATAATAACTGATAAATCGCGTTAATGACTGTGCTTTTTCCAACTCCTGCAGATCCGCTGATGAACAGTTTAATTGGTAAATTACCAGTTTTGAAACAATGTAAAACGTGTATTGTGATTTCCCTCTGTTTGTCGTTTAATTTTTGAAGAATACTCATCATTTCCTCTTTGGTTGATTTAGGTGGATTACTTATTTTTCGTTTATTGTTCTTCGAACAATCTGCTACACCTGTTTGACCGAATATATCTATCTCTTGCTCTTTCGGAATTTTTGTATTCATGAAAGATTCTACCTCTTCATCTTCTACATTTTGTTGATCTCGCTGTGCGTCAGCCAACGCATTATCAAGTTCTGCATCTCCTATTACTGCAAACTTTATTCTGTTTTTTTCAATTAAATGAATATTTTTTTTATAAGTGTTTCACAATTTTGTCTCTCCACATCATCTGTTTCATTTTTCCAAGGTAGAAACAACAAAACCTGTTCTCTGAAATAATTATGTCGGTCTTCTTGTAATTTGTAACGACGAAATCTAATAATTTTCTGTTTTTGTCGTTCTCTAATTTCAATATTCTCATTATATTCATTCTCACTATCACTTTGGTATTTATTCCTTTTTTCATCATAGTTCGCTGCGAATTCGGCAAGACAAATATCAGCCATTTTTTTGTAATTCCGAATCTCGTATTTTTCAATTATATTTTTATAGTATATATCTGTTGATTCATCACTCATTTTCTTCAAATGTTTTTCATTTTTTAACATACGAACACGTTCTTTTCGCGGGGCAGTGTTAATATAAACAACAGCTCTACTGCACAATGAAAGTGGTAGACCAAGGACATGATAAACAGCTTCTTGTGCAGACATAGTATTACCGTTTATGAAAACGTTTGCGATTTTTCTAAACTTTTGTCTAATATTTAAATTACCATTTTCTAAATCTTTGGCTGCTTCCTTTAGTAATCGTGATAGTCCGGCGTCAATTTTTGTGACGTAATTAATCATGTATGAAGCACAACTGTATGGATCTAAAACAAATTGTATGTCCATGTTTGATTCAAGAAGAGTCAATATTGTTTTATTGTACGCATTAATTGCAACCTCGTTGCTTTGTCTTTTCAAGAATATTTTAGTTCTTGATAACGTACTTCTAATTGTGTGAATATAATTTTTTTCCGTCATTTCTAATCGTTCCAACATGTCCTCAAAAGATACGAGTATATTTTTTTCGAAAAATAGTTGCATTAAATCTCTTATTTTTTTTCTATTGGTTTTATCATTTTTAGTTTTTTCATTTTCTTCTAGTGGTTTAAGAATTATAGTTTCTTTCATTACGAACATTGGAATATTGAATCGACATGAAAATTTATTTTTTCGACCTTTATAACAAGTTGATTTGTGCCGATGTATTTGCAAACGTATCAATGGATTTTTATCATCTTTAGCACATGTAATGATTTTATCTATCCACTGTATTAACTTTTTATTTGTATCCTTATTTTCCTCGTCATATACCGGTGCATTTTTGCAATATAAAAGATTATGTGTATGAACTGTACCTCTGGCTTGAAATTCTCGTCTCTGAAAATGGTCAACTACATAGTTTTCTCCAAATGGGCCGTATTCATTTTGTAATATAGACATAATCAAATTAAATCTTTCTTCGATATATCTGACACACGTTACAGGATCTTCTCTTATTAATTTTGTTTTCTCTGCCATGTCCAAGTGTATTGCCTCATATGTACTGATGTTTTTATTTTCTCGGATTTTGTACAAAATTTTCAATAAATTAGGGTTTTTATGTTCACATGCAGAACACGTAAGGAACAATGAGGGAATACCACATTGTCTAATCATACTAAGTAAATGTTTTTTCTTGTTTTCCCAGTACGAAGGTGACGAACGTACTTGTTTCAAAAATTTGTATCCATCATTGTAACGGATAGAATCATTTAAAAAATTCGAGTCTTTAATTTCTCCAGCAGTTAGGTTATTGTTTCTCTTCACTCTCCTTAGACAAATATTTATGTTGGACATTACTGACTTTTCTAATTTTTGTTTCGCCATAAATAAAATTCGTGTAGGTTGACACGATCTTCTATCTTTGTGCCTTGCTTCAAATTTGATTCTTTGTGAGTACGTTAATTTTTTCTTTTTGTCTAGAATTTCTCCTCCAAATATTCTTGGAAAACACAATTCATCAATATTTTCGGTTAAATGCCAAGGTATTGGACATTTATCTTGTCCCGGAGCTATAATTTGAATATTTGTCGAAATTTCTTTGTTCCTATCGACAATAAAAACTTCGTCTTTTGGTTCGAAATATTCGGATTCTTCTGAATCGGATTTATTTTCCGGATTTTCTAAATCATGCTTTTTTATATTATTGTATCTTTCGTTTTTATCATTTTTATCGACAATAAATTCCAATTCTGCAGTTAGGTTTTTGTTATATTTCTTGAAGAAATTCTCATCAATGTTTACATTATTTTTTCGATACAAATGCGTTTGTTGTAAGTATTCCAAAGCCTCACAAATTTTAGCTGGTTTAATAGTTTCGTACATGTAATCAGACTTGTGCTCTACGTGCCTTTTTAGCTTTATTTGAATAGTTGACATTTCATCAAAAGTTCTAGGTAAAACATTAACCATTTCATTAATTTCAACTGGCACATTAACAATACTTCCCTTTAATGATAATTGAGGGTTAATAGCATATGGTTGTAATGCTTTAATTTGCATAAACGGAATATACGGAGATACCATTCGTTCTTCAAGTGCTGTCAAACTAGTTACAACTTTTGGCACATTTGGAAATTTTAAATCTGTATTTGCTGTTGTTCTTGGAACTTCTCCTAATGTAATATATCTTTTACATGTCAAACAAACGTATTCAGATGAGTTATTAACAATTTTGTTAATAAATTCATTAATATCCATTTTTGTCTCACTAAATTTATTTCTTATTTTATTAATATTAAAAAGTTCTACTGATTTTAAGAAAAACAAATTTTCACAACACAAACATACTACATCTGGACCAAATTTCCTGTTTTCCAAAAAATTCATTATCAATACATTATGATAATATTCATTACCTTTTATGCCAATCCTAATCTTTTTATGAATAGAATTGCTGTAGTTTTCTCGATATCTAAAAAAATCATCAAGTCTTAATGATCTCTTGTATTCAATGTCGCGTTTTCTTTGTTGTGCGATAAAGTTGAAATCTTCACGTAAAATAATAATTCTCTTTCTGTTTTTAATTTGTTCGTTTATCCAGTAATCTGTATCCTTTCTTTTAATTTTTATTCTTTGTATATTTTTTTTCTTTTCTGCTTCTTTATACACTAGATTTTGTCGTATTTGTATTATTCGTTGTTTGTTCTTTTGTCTTTCGACTTCCTTGTATATTCCTTTTTTTCGCATTTTTTTAATTCTTTGCACATTCTTTTCTTTTTCTCGTTTAATATACGAAGGATCTTGTCGTAGTTTTTTCATTCGTTCAGCATTTCTTATTCTCTTTCTTTCTTGATTTAACTCCTGTATTTTCTCTGCATTTGCAATCTTATTTTCAAATTCATATTTCCTAATATCATTAATATCACTCTCTATTATGTCTTTCTCATTGTTCAAAGAACAATCACGTTTTTGTCTCATATTTTTTTGTATATGGTCCGTAAGCCATTTACCTCGAGTAATTATGTTTTTTTCTACAGGCTTTGAAATAACATTATTTGCTGAATTCTGTTTTGATCGCTTTGTTTTGCTATTTTCTAAATCTTGTTGTTCTGCACGATATTTTTTTGCGCTATTTTCAAGAATATCACACTGTGAATCTTGAGCAAGATTATTTGATAAAATCTGTTTGCTTCGTTGCTGCTCTATAGGATGATTTTGTAAATCCTGTTCCTCTGCACGACGTTTTATGGCGTAATTACTTTCCAAATATTTTTTTTTACGTTTAGCAATCACTTCTTTAGGGAAATGTTTAATAACATTATTTTCTAAAATTTGTATCAAATGTGAGCGCATTAATTTATATTCATACCTTACTTTGTCAGGTTTAATATTGTACAACAATGAAGTCGCAAAAAAAGCTATCGCAAAAACACCACAATCATCACTTTTCGGTTGACATTGTACATTAGGAAATTTGACATAATTTTTCTCAAAGTCATATTTTGGATATAATTTTTTCAAGAATTTCTCATAATCTTTATTCAATGTTTTATTATTTAAAGAATCGTATATAAATATATTTTTTCGATCATAATAACTACATACCCAATGACGTGTTGAACTATATAATATTTGAATGTGTTTTTTGTCTTCTGATACAGGTTGAATTGTATCAGGCAATTGTATTCGCCATGTTTCTACTGGTCTGTAATCGGAACAATTTTGTACAAGTCGATGGAAATGATCTATATGCACGTCCGTTAGCCATTCACCTCGCGTAATTAAATCTTTGTCTGCAGACTTTAAAATAATATTTTGAATCTTTATTGACATTTTTTGAAATAGTATTTATTTCCTACTACAGCAATTGATGTTTATTTTAAATATAATCAATTTTTATAGGCGTACAACAGTTTTTTAACAGCGCACAATTATTGATTTTTGTAAGCCTCGTACAATTTTTTAACGGCGCAAAGCAGTCAATTTTTATATGCCTAGAGTAACTCTTTAAGGGCGCAAAGCAGCCCTCTAATGGCGCAAGGCTGCTGATTTTTATAGGCGCAGTGCAGCTCTCTGATGGCGCAAAGCATCCGATTTTTATACGCGCAGAGCAGCCTTCTAATGGCGCAAAGCCGCCCTCTAATGATGCAAGGCTGTTGATTTTTATAAGCGCAGTGAATCTTTTTGAGGGCGCAAAGCAGCCGATTTTTAGAGGCGCAGAGCAGCCTTTTAAGGGCGCAAAGCAGCCAATTTTTATTCGCGCAGAGCAGCCTTCTAACGGCGCAAGGCAGCCGATTTTTTAGAGGCGCAGAGCAGCCTTTTAAGGGCGGCAAAGCAGCCAATTTTTATTGGCGCAGAGCAGTTTTCTAACGGCGCAAGGCAGCCGATTTTAATATGCGCAGAGCAGCTCTCTGATCGCGTTAGGCAGCCGATTTTTATACGCGCAGAGCAGCCTTTTAATATATCTAAGAGTAATTGAAATAGAAAGAGAGAGGAAAAGAGAAAAAAAGAAATATTACAAAAAATATTATAAAAATAAGTACAGACAGAAGAACAAAGGAAAATATTGAGAGAATTACAAAGAAATAAAGAAACAGAGACTTACCTCTGCAGGGCACTATGAGAATAACCTAAAACAAATATATATGTATATTGTTATAAAGATGTATGAGTTTTTAAATTAAAAGATATTGCAATTTTAACATTTATCATAGAATTCAAGTTTTAGATAAACTTCTTTAATATAATGTTATAATCGTTCTCATTTATATGGTCAAATGTATAAAAATCTTTAATTTTACATTTCAATTGTTCTCATATCTAGCTATAATTATACTAAAAACATATTCCAATATATATTACATACCTTAAGGCATACAAACACGGTTGTATATCCCAAACACACGGTTACAAGCCACAACAAGAAATCCTATTAAAAACATAAATATTTAATATTTTTTATATATCTAAAAGTTAAAAGGAAGAATAAATACTAAAATTACATTAATGACTATGTTTATTGTTAATTATTTAAAATCCGATCCAAAACTCTTTTCTTCCTGGTTATCATAATGATTTACTTAAATATAAACCTTTTTCATACTTTAAATATTAGAATTAATCTCTTTGAATACATATATATACATATATATATATATATATATATATATATATGTATATACGTTGAATGTATGTGTATACGTTTAATTCGATGTTTAGTTGTCCCATGATGCCGAGGACGAGTTCGAGAGACTTTGAATTTGATGTCTATGTGTCCTACATTTGGAATCAAAGTTATTAATACACCTAGACACTGATTTCGACTTATTGTTACACCTATACACCAAAAACTATGAACCACACTATGTAGACATCATCATCGGTATCCTGTTATACGTAGAGATCGAATTCAAAGTATTAACATACCTAGACACCGAAAACTACTGAACGCACTATCTCGAACTCGTCATCGGCAACCTAGTACACGTAGACATCGATTTCAAGCTTGATTCATAAGAATCGACTAAAAAATTACCCAGCGGAAGAATTAAAATTATGTTGAGACATCATAACATCACACACACACACACACACACACACACACACACACACACACACACACACACACACACACACACACACACACACACACACACACACACACACACACACACACACAAAGAAACTGAAATGAGAACACTTTATTACGGCTTTATACCTCTTATTCATACGTTCAACTTTTAATCATTAGAACCGTTTAAGATTTTTATTCGTTATTCTTACCAAATCAAAATACTTACTGATCTGCTTCTCTTTTTTCCTGTATTATTTTCTTTTTGAACGCACGATCGTTTTATTTACGCATCCACAACCATTAACCAAATAGATCGTGATAATACCATAAATAATTGCAGTCGATAATTCTAGTTCGATAACCGTATATGATAATACCTATTATCGATTTTATAATAAGAGAAGTTGTGCATGTTGCAAGAAATCGTAGAAAACAAAAACATATATAATCTCGCGAAAAACATAAAGAGGAAGTGGCCTGTCAATACAAGTATCCGCATCTCTCAATCAGCGAATTGACTTCAATATAATGAATGTAAGTATACATTTATATAACATTTAAGAAGATATATTTAACGTTTTTCACATTATAGGTTGATAATGTCAATATATCAGCGAAATTAATTCAAATGGAGGCTGAGATTGTTAAATTGCGGCGGAGACTCGCTCTAGCAACTCAACCGCCCCCGCCACCGCCTCCCCCGCCTCCGCCACCACCGCCGCCGCCGCCACCGTCGCCGCCTCTGCCTCCGCCGCCGCCGCCGCTGCCACCGCCGCCGCCGCCACAAACGCCGTCGACGCCGACGCCGTCCTCGACGCCACCGACATCGCTGTCATCGCTACTTTCACCAGCAGCGGCATAGAAAGCACCGACAACAACGGCATCATCATCATCGGCACAAGCAACATCAACAACAACGGCAACAACAAGAATGGTGCCACTAGGAACATTACGTAAGTACAATCAATTAATCAATTAAATAATGCATACCCGTTCAACCATTAATTGAAAATTCAAAATCCTGGGTACTCGGAATTCGTCGCCTCGCGTAAAAGAGTTACGGCCGGTCTCGTTACGCTCGTACTTGGTATATAGTCTGTCTATTTAATATTTCAACAAGTAAGGTTAATACTTCTACATTAAATTTATGTTTATGTTACAGCGAAAAGATGGCAAAGAGCCGGTCGAAAACGATTTAGCGGACGCGGAAGAGGAAATAGCCGCAGAAGAGGAAATAGCCGCGGAAGAGGAAACAGCCGAGGAAGAGGAAAAACTTTCGTGCAAACTATTTATTTTTAAAAAATGAATGTTTTTTAAAAATAAATAGTTTGCACTAAATTTCATCGTTTCATAACGTGTAGCATTGTTAGCTAGATTTGTTCTAGTTATAATAAAAATTATCAAACTTAATAATTTATAAGTATTAGCATATAGAGTTTTTTTTTAAAAATGAATGTTTTTTAAAAATAAATAGTTTGCACTAAATTTCATCATTTCATAACGTGTAGCATTGTTTTAGCTTGATTTGTTCTACTTATAATAAAAATTATCAAACTTAATAATTTATAAGTATTAGCATATAGAGTTTTTTCAAATATATTTACATACTACTATTATTATTTATATATTCCATATTTCACGTAATCACGCGACATTTCTATCTATACATTTCTTTCACTCTATTTTCACTGCACTTGTCCGAATGACTAATAACTTTTGTCTTTCTACTGCTTTCCTTTTATCTTTTTTCAAATTCATCCAAAATTTCGAAAATAGCTCTATTACGTCTACTCTCACTTTTTTATATTGTAATTTTTAATAAATTTTGTGTGTGTGTGTGTGTGTGTGTGTATGTGTGTGTGTGTGTGTGTATATATATATATATACACATATATATATATATATATATATATATATATATATATATATATATATACACACACAGTATATTATTTGACAGCATTAGTGAAGAGTATTTTAAGATTATTTTGTAAAAGAACTTAAAAATAAATTTTCATATTTGGACTTTGCGTCGCAATATCTCCGCTCGTAGGGCACGTAGCGGAATATTATAAGAGAAACCCCCCCCTAATTGGACCCCAAGCTATCGATCAAGCCTACTTAGAACTTGATCCGTTCACTCGTTATCGAGATCTCAACATCTCAGGTACTCGCAACCCGTCGCGTCGCGTAAAAGAGTCACGGTCGGTCTCGCTCCGCGTGTACTTGGCGCGAGACACTACCGTGTCTCTTGATTTATAAACGATTGGCGGCATCATCCTTTGGTTTACCCTGGCGTTTTTTATGAAATTTTGAGATTGCTCGCTCGCGATGCACATAACCTCGATTTTTCACTTAAAAAACCAATGGAGGTTAGGTGTTTATCGCGAGCGAGCAATCTCAAAATTCCCTAAAAAACGCCAGGGTAAACCAAAGGATGATGTCGCTAATCGGTAAGTGAAATATCGGAGATGCCGAGCTGCCCTAGATATAGAGGTCGATGTTGAATCTTAATAATGCGAAAATATACCGGCGATGCGCCGCGTAGCGGGCGCGAGTCGAATCCTCTCGCCGCGCGAGCCCGCGTTGCCGCTCGCGCCGCACAATCGTGGACGACGGAAGACGCGCGGTGCGGAATTCATCTGAAAGTAATAATGTTACAGCGAAAAGATGGCAAAGAGCCGGTCGAAAACGATTTAGCGGACGCGGAAGAGGAAATAGCCGCGGAAAAGGAAATAGCCGCGGAAGAGGAAACAGCCGAGGAAGAGAAAAAACTTTCGTGCAAACTATTTATTTTTAAAAAATGAATGTTTTTTAAAAATAAATAGTTTGCACTAAATTTCATCGTTTCATAACGTGTAGCATTGTTAGCTAGATTTGTTCTAGTTATAATAAAAATTATCAAACTTAATAATTTATAAGTATTAGCATATAGAGTTTTTTTTTTAAAAATGAATGTTTTTTAAAAATAAATAGTTTGCACTAAATTTCATCGTTTCATAACGTGTAGCATTGTTTTAGCTTGATTTGTTCTACTTATAATAAAAATTATCAAACTTAATAATTTATAAGTATTAGCATATAGAGTTTTTTCAAATATATTTACATACTACTAATTTATTATTTATATATTCCATATTTCACGTAATCACGCGACATTTCTATCTATACATTTCTTTCACTCTATTTTCACTGCACTTGTCCGAATGACTAATAACTTTTGTCTTTCTACTGCTTTCCTTTTATCTTTTTTCAAATTCATCCAAAATTTCGAAAATAGCTCTATTACGTCTACTCTCACTTTTTTATATTGTAATTTTTAATAAATTTTGTGTGTGTGTGTGTGTGTGTGTGTATGTGTGTGTGTGTGTGTGTATATATATATATACACACATATATATATATATATATATATATACACACACAGTATATTATTTGACAGCATTAGTGAAGAGTATTTTAAGATTATTTTGTAAAAGAACTATTCATAGACCATAATTTTTTCTTGAAAATCGTGTTTATGAAAAAGTTTACAATAAAGTTAAAAATATTATGTATAATCTCACATATAAATACATGCATTGAAGTTGTATTAATAAATTTCGGGATATTAATAAATTGGGGATACATCTTTTATATATATAAATGCTGTTGCAGCAAAAGAGATATGCAAAAACATTGAAAACGCCATACTTTGAAATCCGGTATATAAGTTTAATTTATTATGTTTTTCTTGCTTTTTTTAACTCAATATTATTTTTTAAAAGCTTTCGTTTTTTTGCTTCTTCTTTGATGACGATTTTCAGAAGTAATTCATCAATGACCAATTTCATCCACGTTACAGTTTCTTCGTATTTAATTTGGACTTCAATGAGTTTATCGTCCATATCATCATCCAAAACTAAATAATTTAAAGAATATTAGTCAGGACATCTACATTTATATATATAAGATAGATAAAAGATTATTAATTATTACTTTTCTTATATTCTTCAATACTTTTAAAATCTTCCATTTCGAGAACGTTAAATATATACGTTAAATATAACGTTAAATATATCTTTAAAAAAGATATATCACAGAAGATTACTAAAATGAGATTGTGAAATTATCAGTTTATACAGTCTTTTTTAACATATTATGTAAATATAGCTACATACTAAATCGATCGATAATAATCCGTGCGCGATTCGCGGTGACGTCATGCACGTTGAACGTAGTACACTACACTTATATGACAGCCATGTCATCATACCAACATAGTCCATACTAATTTTTCTTTATCTGGCTTGGTTGACAAAAATATACGATATGAATACAAAATACTACGTTCAACGTGCATGACGTCACCGCGAATCGCGCACGGATTATTATCGATCGATTTAGTATGTAGCTATATTTACATAATATGTAGCTATATTTACATAATATTTTTAACTTTATTGTAAACTTTTTCATAAACACGATTTTCAAGAAAAAATTATGGTCTATGAATAGTTCTTTTACAAAATAATCTTAAAATACTCTTCACTAATGCTGTCAAATAATATACTGTGTGTGTATATATATATATATATATATATATATATATATATATATATATATGTGTGTATATATATATACACACACACACACATACACACACACACACACACACACACACACACACACACAAAATTTATTAAAAATCACAATATAAAAAATGGGAGAACCCATTTAGGGGTTGAATTTCTAAAACAAATCCAAAATTTCTTAACAAATCCATAAAAGTATATGTTACTTATTCATATACTTTTGATAAAAAATTCTTTCTTATTCATATATTTTTGATAACATATACTTTTGATAAAAATTTTTGATAAAAATTATCTCATCAAGCCTAAAAGATATTAACGAATCCATGAAAACACATACTCATAAAACATATACTCATAAATGTCACGAAGTTTCAAGTTAATCAGCTTAAATAGAATGTCTGTATGTATGTATGTATGTATGTATGTTTTTTATACATTCTTGAACTATTCGTAAAAAAATGTATGTGCCAAAACATTTTTTTAAAAGAAATGGGTAACCCCTGTAATATTAACTATTTTTAATAATTCACCCATCTCTTTCTAAGGGGAAAAAAATGTCTGTATGTATGTATGTGCACAATTTACTAAAAAATCCATAACTTCAAAACTAATCAACCGAATTTAAATTTTAAATATATGAAATAGGGGTAGAAAAGACTGAGTAATTTAATAGAATTATTAAAAATTGTTAATATTAAGGGGGTTACCGATTTCTTTTAAAAAAATGTACGTGCCAAAACATTTTTTTAAAAGAAATGGGTAACCCCTGTAATATTAACTATTTTTAATAATTCTATTAAATTACTCAGTCTTTTCTACCCCTATTTCATATATTTAAAATTTAAATTCGGTTGATTAGTTTTGAAGTTATGGATTTTTTAGTAAATTGTGCACATACATACATACATACAGACATTTTTTTTTGGGCAATATTTTGACGTTTTTTACAACAATCTGAAGATATTAACGTCAAAAACTATAAAACCAATCTTTTCTTTAGTTTTTTCTACCCCTATTTCATATATAATTAATTTAAATTTGGTTGATTAAACCCAAGATTAATACGCAATCAAAAGTTAATATACGAATTTACGAAAACAAAGCTTCCTCTATGAGGAAGCAAAAGAGAGACAGAAACAAGGGGGCGGAGGAGAGAGAAAACAAACGAATATAAAATTCAGAAATATTTGATATCTCTGCGCGTCGAAAAAACTAATGGAACGTCGCTTAACGTGTTATTTGTACATTTTGTGCTAAATTCGACGGCGTGTCTCGCTTTTGTTCTCAATCATGCCGGCGTATCGGTGGGAACAAAAATTAAAATATAAATTTATAATAAATAAAATAAAAAAAAAGAAAGAAAAGATCGCAATACCGTAACAAATAAAACACACTCCGCGCATAACAAACATAACGCCCGTTGGACGAATCAAAAAATCTTATTCTAATAGCGTCTACCCTATAAAATTATCTCAAAAAGAAAATGAATACAAGTTCAACAGCGTAGGCACTTTCTCTCGACCTATTTGAACTTTGTTGGCGAGAATTCTCGTTGCTCCACAGATCATCTTCAACGTCACGTTGTTGGTTCGACCGCTACAAACGTCTTTGGCAACCTCAAGAGTGGAGTCCGTAATATTCCTACATCCAAAGAGATCCAACAATTGTAATTCAGGCGAGGATCGGATGAGCGTTGTAATGGCCCGATCGCTAAATAGACATCTTCGGCACTCAAATTCTTTTAAGCCACGCACGTTTTCCAAGCCATCGTCGGTAAGTAGACGCGTATAACTGACGACTAATTTCTCGAGTCTTACCAACGAGGCGATAGCCGTTAATCCGACATCGGTCACGTAGTAGCAACCTGTTGGATATAAAAGAATAATTTTAAAATAGGATAATGAAAGTGGCAAATATACATATATATGTATACACACACACACACACACACACACACACACACACACACACACACACACACACACACAGCACGCACGCCACGCACGCACGCACGCACGCACGCACGCACGCACGCACGCACGCACGCACACGCGCACACGCACACGCACACGCACACGCACGCACACGCACACGCACACGCACGCACGCACACGCACACGCACACGCACACGCACACGCACACGCACACGCACACGCACACGCACACGCACACGCACACACGCACACGCACACGCACACGCACACGCACACGCACACGCACACGCACACGCACACGCACACGCACACGCACACGCACACGCACACGCACACGCACACGCACACACACTTGTAATTTACCCGTAATGTCTACGTTGGTAAGCTGCTGACAATGTTGTACCAAATCGATGAGGAAATGGTCCGATACCTTAGGATTGTGCGTGATTTTTAAAACTTGCAGATCGACAAGGTGATTCAAATGCGACATATCCGTCGTTTGTGCGAAAGGAAAGTCACCGTTGAGCTCCAATGTTGTGAGACATTTGCAATGCTGACCGACAACTTGAAACGTGCCTTCAGCTATACGGTGACATTTCCTTATCGCTAGATGTTTCAAATTTTCGAGATTCTTCAGTGCCTGTAACATCAGAGACGACGTGACAATATCACGAATGTGTATCACCGATCGAAAAGTTAAAAGTGAAAAGAGTGAACAACAATCTATATTTTTACCGTTGAAAGGTGAGTGTTCCCAAGACTGTAGCAACGGTCCAATATAATTGTACGCATAGTTTGCGCTGGCAAGCGCGACAAGCATTTGCCCGAAATGCTGTTTCCCGTTATCGCGAGATATTGAAACTTTTCATTGAGCGCAAACAGACGCTTCAACTCGCTGTCGCATTTGGACGTAAGTGATCCTAAACGAAGCTCGGTTATGTTTCTGCAACGTTTTACTAACGCACGTATATCCGACGCGGAAACTGTAAGCGCGGTAACGTCGATATTCCTTAGATTAGGACAAAGTTGCCCGATAACGGTCAACGTGCAGTCTTCGGTCAGAGAATTATTCGGGTCACTTAGGTCTATTCGCGTTAAGAATTTGCCACATTTGAGCAATATTTTGCGAAGTACAACCGTAGGGATGGTATGGGTGTACGCGATACCCCACGTAGATGGCGAGAGATCCAACGTCTTGGTGGTATGCCACGAATGTTTGATTACGTGTCTCCAGCGCTTGCAAACTGTAAATTAATATAGTAGGGGGATAATGTACGAAGTCGCGATATGTAAAAAAATGTTCGACGCACCATGCGTTTGAATAAGATCTGTGTATTATACTCGTCTATCTTTATGCGGACTCTGTCTACGATTGGCAAAAACTGGAAGATATGTTTCAAGCAATGGTCATTCAGCATATGGATTGATACATTTTCGGTGTCGTTCGGCAGATGATAATTGTGAACGTATTGTTCCGTGCTGAGGTTTGTTTTGCCAGTTTCGATCGAGTCCCCATTTCCCATCGCGTACATGAATGTCTGCTCCGTACTGTCCGGTTGATACCAAGAATATGCGGGCCTCACCGTTAAATGTCTGTCGTGCAACGTTATACTCCCGTCTCGCATCGCTCTGCGACAAACAATTGGGCTTACGAACAACCGTATCTCGTTGCGGTCAGTAATTCGAGTAGCGTATATAGCCGTAGCCTCCTAAATTGAAACTTACGTCGCTGCATCTGCCGCTTTGGTAAACGTGACGAACGCACAGTTATTTAGCCCTTGATTTCGGTAAACAAACGGCAAGCGTGGACGTGTCCGTACGTCGAAAAGCACGTGCGTAAATGGTTCTTATTTGTCTGGAATAAATAATGTTTGTCAGACAAACAGAGAGATGGACGCGCCGGATAGTCGCCGGACAAATGTAATGGAATTATATATATATATATATGAGATTTGTGGCATAAAAATTGAGAGAAACAAAGACGAGAGATACAAACCTCCCGAGCCAAATTGCTGACGAATAATTTTCGTATCGGTACGCCGTCAATCATTTCCGAACGTAGGCAATCTGAGCGAAAGGACATCAGAGAGATGAGACACAGTAGAGTAGAAGACAGACACGTGATTCAGCCGTCAAGTTTTCGTTCGAGATGCGCAAAACGAATATAAATATATTGATGCAAACGTAATCACAGGCAGCTTATCGTCCGATACCGTTACGCTTTCGGCACAATCCAATTTCGAATTATCGTCCATCGTGTTGGTGATATAATATTTCTATCTCGCCAAAAGCCTTGTTTCTTCACTTGGATGCAGGATGATTTTATTCGCTTCTATATGCTTCTTCGCGCACCGAGTCGCACGAGATTCCGAACGTGGTCACGTGTTACGCGCAAAGTATAAAATTCAATCCTCGTGGGTCCCCCACCCTCCTTAAGGCAGTCGCGCAACAAACGCGTGGCATAGGCTGCATAAGCGTAGGCGTGTAAGACCGCTCGACCGACGAGCATGTTACGTCGAATCAATACGGCGACTTTATGCCGGATGCTCATTGGTTTAGCGGTCTTACGTTACGCTAATGCTACGAGCTACGCACGTTTGTGTGCGCGCGATTGGCCTTTAGATATCTTCCCGTAAACGAGGGGAAACGCCGCGTGCGACAGAGTGGTGCGTGGACCAATCGTAAGGCTGCCGCGAATCGCCTGCGGCGAATTGAAAATTTGTGATTGGTCAACGCGCACGCTCTGCCGCATGCGGCGTGTTTTCCCGCGTCTATGGAGTCTCGGCGGAAGACTGATAAATTCTTATGCAAACTTGTCGAATGAATACAAATAATAATATAATAATAAAGTTACCGTGGAAAAACACCGAATATATATGATTTGTTACGAGTAAAAATACGATCAAATTAATCGCAACGTTATAATAACGTTGGTCTTGAAAAATTTATAAATGTTGTCGTACGCGAACGTTCTTTCGACGCGTACTTGGAAATTAAGTTGAAATAAATCAAGTTGCCTCGCGCAACTACGTGCGCGATCTGCGGTACGCGATGTAAATAAAAGTGTGGGCGCGCACACTTTTGTCCGCGCGATGTAAAACATGCGACTGTTTCGTAGTAAAATTGGCGAGTACTTTGTCGAAATTGAAATTTCTTTCGACAGACTTGTGCGTTTTGTATAAAAACGGTTCGTCGCTTGACGAATGTATATACGCGCGCGATATGTACGATAGAAATTATACGCGTGCGTTTTTGTCCAAAATTTAACGTCTGACTTTGAAACGTAACGTTTTGTTCGTCTACGTTGATATTTCTTTCGACAGACCACTTTTCTATAACTTTATCTAATTCGATTAAATTTGACGAGACTGCAAAAGCGTGTTTAAATTTCACGAGCTTAAGCCTATTTCTACTATAAATTTAACACAAGCTTCCCTTATAGAAATTAAATACCGTAAGTGATTCATTGGCTATAGTAATTAATCACTTAAAAGCACTATTAAAAGCACTGTTAATAGTGCTTTTAAATAATAATAGCGATTGACGCTGCGTACGCCGTGTCTGTCTGTCTGTCTCTCTCTCTCT
>NW_027270231.1:41450-64691 GCF_030848805.1 Temnothorax longispinosus | reverse complement strand
TCCATGGAACATGTGATAGTTTCACTTGTAAAAGCGATGGAAATTACCGGGAAACACAAAAAATGTCAAATCTGCGGAATAATTCACATGTAGCTAAAATATTTTGCATGGACCTTATTTCGTCGTTAAAAACAATATGTGAAAAGTCCCCATCGATGTGACCCCTGCTAAAAATTTTACAGAGGGTCAAAGGTAAAGAAAAACAGTTTTTCGCGAATATTTCTTTATTCATTCGTCCTACGGCAAAAATAGTTATTACAAAATTTTGTAGCTTATAAAAATTCTCTACAAAAAATGTTCTATAAGTTTTTTGTACAAGCAATACTTTTTCACGTAAATAAATTTTGCAAGATATGCGCTGCGCGGTAAATTTACGGAGCGCGCTGACAGACGTCAAATAAATTGAAGCGTCGCACGCGCGCACAAAAAATGTCATATCTTTTGAACGAATCATCGTACAAAAAAATGATCGAAGAATCGTTGAAAAGCAGAAAACTTTCAGCTTTTTAAATGCAAATTTGGTTCGTTATTCTATGATTAATTTTTGAAAATTCTACGATGGTTTAAACAAATTGTTACATGCATTTTTGCCTTTTTTCATAAAATCAGCCACAAGTAGGTTCCAAAAAATTGTTTAAAAAAAAAACGCCAGCAGGATATTACAGTATATACTTCATACTTTGACCCTACCAGAGGAAAAAAATTACAAAAATTTTTGCTTTAAAATCAAGCTATTGACATTTTCAGTAATTTTTTAAAATTTTTGATGAAACGTTAAAATTAAAATCGTCATAACTTGGCGAAAAAACTGAGCTAGAAAATTTTTTTAAAAAGCAATCGAAAGCTTGAAATGTCTACTTTTAGGTCCTACATTGCAATATTCCTCATTTTCTTGCATTTTATTTATTTATGTAAATATACGAGTTGTCGCGAAAAATCTTATTTAAACAAAGGACTATATATTTACTTATAGTAGTTTTTGTATAAAAATTTACGTTTCTCGGGGATAATGCACTGTTTCCACACCACCTCGGAGGTACAGTGCTAATAGCGCGTTTTTTCTACGTGATGTCCCCATTAGGTCTAATCCACGTTTTTTTGAGAGGAAATAAAGCAACTCAATTTCTATGGCTTCCGCCAAGAAATCTGGAGATTCGTCTTCGTAGCTGACATAGCATTTTTCGATTATATTAGGTGCGTGCGTTAAGGCAAGTCTGGCCATGGCAATGTCTACATACTGCTGAACATTTTAAACCCATTTTTTCTGTAGCCACAGTTGAATCCGCAATTTTTCGAGCAGTGAAAAAAATGGGAGTTTAACAGAGTGTCCGAAGCAGGTGGTAGCAAAGATGGAATCAACTCCAAAAAATATCAAAGATCTCAATCCTGAAGATTGGGGATGGATAAGGAGGAATAATATTTTGGAGCCGATTCCATCTCTGCGACCACCTGCTCCGGACACTCTAGTAAACTCCTTTTTTGCAACTGCTCAAAAAGTTGCGGATTTAACTGTGGCTGCAGAAAAATGGGTTTAAAATGTTCAGCAGTGTGTGGACATTGCCATGGCCAGTCTTGCCTTAACACAGCACCTGATGCAATCGAAGATTGCTATATTGACAGCTACGAAGGACGAACCTGCAGATTTCTTGGCGGAAGCCATGAAATTGAAGAAAGAAGTTGACGCGGAAATTATGGATATCGAGCCAACGGAGGGAATTTGAAGAAGAAGCAGAGACTTAATAGCAAAATGTGTGTTTTTTCACGTTTGCAAAAGAATGTTTACCATGGAAATTGATTTGTTTCATTTCTCTTAGAAAAAACAGTGGATTAGGCCTAATGGGGACACCACGTTTAAAAAAAAAAACGCGCTTAGCACTGTACCTCCGAGGTGGTGTAGAAAACAGGCATTATCCCCGAGAAACGTAAATTTTTATACAAAACTACTATAAGTAATATATAGTCCTTTGTTTAAATAAGATTTTTCGCGACAACCGATATTTACAATAAATAAATAAAAATGCAAGAAAATGGGAGGGACTATTGCAATGTAGGACCTAAAAGTAGACATTCAAGCTTTCAATTGCTTTTTAAAAAAATTTTCTAGCTCAGTTTTTCGCCAAGTTATGACGATTTTAATTTTAACGTTTCATCAAAAATTTTAAAAATTACTGAAAATGTCAATAGCTTGATTTTAAAGCAAAAAATTTTTGTAATTTTTTTCCTCTGGTAGGGTCAAAGTATGAAGTATATACTGTAATATCCTGCTGGCGTTTTTTTTTTTTAAACAATTTGGAACCTACTTGTGGCTGATTTATGAAAAAAGGCAAAAAATGCATGTAACAATTTGTTTAAACCATCGTAGAATTTTCAAAAATTATCATAGAATAACGAACCAAATTGCATTAAAAAGCTGAAAGTTTCTGCTTTTCAACGATTCTTCGATCATTTTTGTACGATGATTCGTTTAAAAGATATGACATTTTTTGTGCGCGCGTGCGACGCTTCAATTTATTTGATGTCTGTCAGCGCGCTCCGTAAATTTACCGCGCAGCGCATATCTTGCAAAATTTATTACGTGAAAAGTATTGCTTGTACAAAAAAACTTATAGAACATTTTTGTAGAGAATTTTATAAGCTACAAATTTTGTAATAACTATTTTTGCCGTAGGGACTAATGAATAAAGAAATATTTGCGAAAAACTGTTTTTCTTTACCTTTGACCCTCTGTAAAATTTTTAGCAAGGGTCACATCGTGGGGACTTTTTCACATATGTTTTTAACGACGAAATAAAGGTCCATTCAAAAATTTAGCTACATGCGAATTATTCCGCAGAAAAATCCTAATTTCCTTGTACTATATACAACATTAACTGCTTCTTCGTGAAAATAAACTATAGAACATGAACGGCAGCTTTAAGTGATTTACGTCTAAGAGTTAAGTATTATATATTAAAATGAACTATATCTTATTTAAGTCACAAACACGTTGGACGAGTACAATCGCATACACAATGTAAAAAAATTTGATAAAATAATTGATGCTTCTCTTTTCATTTCGACAAGTATGAACATAACAATACAAAATTACTAAGAAAATCTTACGAGCCCTAGCCCTGTGTGTCTGAGGCGTCTAAATAGAAAACCCGACCCTGCGGATAACACTGTGTCACAAGTTTTACAGGTATCACCACCATATTGACGCTATCGACGATAAGCCTCGATTCCAGAACGGATTTGCCGAAAGTTAGATACGCTACCCGCTCTGGATTGGTTTCTATTGATGAGTTTCGGTTACTGCATCGCCACCCTCTTGGAGTTCGCGGGTATTCATTACTTCACGAAGGTGATAATTCTGCGTAATCGCGATATTTTTCTCATCCGTTCAATCGCTTCCTTGTATCTTAAGAGAAGATATATCGAGAGAATTTATAACATAAAGTATTTTAGGAAAACTATTGCGATCTTCTGGGATCTCTAATTAAATATAGTTTTTTTTTACCTTTGCAACATGTATTTTCGATGTAAGTGTGAATGCTAGAAAACGTAGTTTCATGTTTACATATGAAAGTGTAAAAAATTACTACATTTGCACGAAAGATTATTCAAACAATATTCAAAATTATTGTTGCATCTTTAATTACAAATATTCATAAAAAAAAGATAAAATTTGAGTCAATATCAATCTAATTTTGATTAATTTTCAGGTTGGTAGCGGCGAGATTCCGTTGGACGACGAAGAATGGGAAGAATGGAAGGGTATCGCGAGCGAGGAGTTCGAGGATACATTTCGCACTATGATCTTTGCAGCAGCCCTCAGGCTGTTCATCCGGAGATTATCGATACGAATACTAGAAAGTGTGGTTCCCTCATGTCCGCACTATACAGTGTTAGCTTGATATTTTAATAAAAACTGTTAACAAAGTCACCGAAACAATATCAAAGACATGTCTTAGAAGTTCAGGAGATTTTTAAAAATGTAAAAACGCCCTTTTCACATAGATATTATATTTTCTGTATTCTGGCCTTTCTGTAAAAATTTGTAAATTAATTTTTCGTAATCACAGAAAATTATATAATTTACGAATAATTGAAGTGCAGGAAAATTAATCCTGTAAATCTATTAAAATATTCGATCTTTGGAGTCCGGTTTAAAATATTTAATTTTCTTCTGAATTCTCGACAAGTTCTTCTCCTAGAATTTAATATCAATTGCATGTGAAATATCAGTTGTTAATTCAAGTTTTACTTCCGGCAGGACGGCGTCACATACGAAAGAGATTCCTGCCATTCCATCACGGTCGCCGTTTCTTCAAAACCGTCGACCATGGAGAGACAGACGCAAACTGAGCTTATTTTACCGATATGGGCGACAGTTTCTCTATTGCTTAGCAGGAGATGATGCTTTCAGGTACATTACGTACGCGTTAATAAAAAAACATAAAGTAACGTGATATTACGGCGGCATCACCTATTCGATTTCTATTGTGCCAAAGACTAATTTAATTAGACTAATAAAATTTAAAAGACTATTAATATAGCTATTATAATTTTTTTTATTATTACGCGTTATTTCTATTATTTATATAAATAAACTAGCAAAATGTCGCAAAAATTAAAAATCATGAATTATAAAAATATGTTCATTTTTTATTTGTATTTGTTAAGTCATTTTAAACCTTTCGTCGGTGTAAGTCACCCCAACGTGATCTTTGTCGATAACATCATATTGATGCATATTAATGCATATAAGGTGCAAAATTAGTTTTGATTACACGTTCCAATGTTATGTCTCTGACTAATGGTGCGTGTCCACTTGCGAGTAGAACTCTCGAGAGCAAAAAAGAGAGAAAGAGAGAGAGACTCTCGAGAGTATCTCTCTCTCTCTTTCTTTTTGCTCTCGAGAGTTCTTACTCGCAGGTGGAGACGCACCATTAGAGTCACTTTGCTCATTTGTAAAGTTGACTTGCAGTTGATGCATTCGATACTTGTTTTATTTATGTAGTTATTTTTATCATACCTTTTTGTTTACTCTCTATAGTCTTTAGACATATGACCATTACGTTCAACAATATCAGTAACATACCCACGCGCTCCCACGCGCTGCAGTATTGATGAATTGCTCCGTGTGAACAAGCGTCACATTTTAATTGTACTAATCCGTAATATCTAACAGCAAATAACGCTGAGGATAATTTCAAAGAAAAATCTCTTTTTATCTTTTATACAATTAACGACTAATTATGATGAAGACCTGAATGTATTTGCGTTATTAATTTAATAAGCTCCATGGCCTTTTAACTTATTGTTTAATTTATGAGTTTGATTCTTTGCAAGCCTCTTTTTTTACTTCAATTTATTTTAATTATAAAATATCTTGTACATGTTTTAACGTAATATTCTTATTTATTTCATTTATTATATTACTCTTTTATTAATAATATAGCTACATAAAAGAGATGTGTAATAATTAATATCTAAAATTGCCAGGCGTCGCCGGCAACGAGAAGCGGCTAGCAACTATCGAAAATGCGGCGATCGTATGTCGAGGAGGCACAAAAACAGCGTGTCTTACATCGACAGGGTGGCGCGGATAGTCTTCCCCGCGTCTTTCGGTCTACTCAACGTCTGCTACTGGGTAGCCTACGTCACCTATCAAGAAGAATTTAAGTGGCAGGATCCGCCGATCGGGTCGATAACGTCGATCTCCCATTAATGAAATATCAGTAATGACAATGAAGCAAACATATAATGTATTACGAAGCGGGAGAGCATCGTGCCACTTCGTTCTTGAAATTAAATTGTCAAATTTATCTCAATTTAAGTTATCAATCGTACGTACATATTATAATATGTATATATGTAGTATATAATTTTTTATTAAAAATCGCGTAAGATATACGTAATTCTGTGTTAGAGACTCTTGAAATTGAACACGCGTTTGCCAAATGTCCTGTACTTATTGATGCCTATTCCTAGTATAGAATAACGAGAAATACATAGACAAACGAATTACATTTTTCTCGTAAATTTCCGGCTCTATCATAGTGAAAGTGTACATACGAATGTTAGGAAATTTAGAAAGCAATTTCTGATTTTTTTCTTCTTTCTTCTCTTTCTCTTCACTATACTAGAAGCCTTGTGATTACTAGCCTTGCCAAATTATTATACAAATTTACTAAAGAATAAATTTATTAAATAAATACATTAATATTTATATTTATTCATTTAATATTCAATAAATAAACTCGCCGAAATTTTCACGCGTTCTCACGATACTCGCTTTCTTGCCTAAAATATCGTTTGGTGAGTATGACGATTGTAATCGATGTGATGTGATGAAAGATAGATGATGACGTTGCACCACAAATACCACTCAAAACTCTTCGTAAGTCGGATATGATTCCACTTGTGTCGTTGTTATTCGACTCTTGGTAAGAGCGTCGATGAGAAGTTTTGTTGAACGTTGTCTTCGTCGGTTATAAGTCATCTTAAGAACTATACATTGTTGACATTCAAAATCCTCCCCCTCCAAGGACACACTTCCAAATTTGTCCAACACAAAAGCGACATTCTCATTGTGAATTTTATACCACTGAAGGTCTCAACGAAACTCTGGGTAGACTCATTTTAGGAATAAGAACTTTTATTTGGTATGACTATTTTATGTATAATATATAGTTTACGCAGATATGTCACGACAATAATAGTATTTAAAACTTAATTAGATTTTTACATTAGGCTTCATTGCCTGATAACTGTAGATTTTCCTTGAGTAGTAATAATTATATTGATTCAAGAATAGACGAGTATATATTTTATGGTATAATATTCTTTGTCGCAGAAATAAGGAATAAGTCAGGAGATTTTAAGAAATTTCAATTTTCGATAATCGAAAAATGGACGAACAGAGAAATGTCGACGTTGAGGTGAAGTCAGCAAAGGACGTTCGCGGCTCATTAGCTTAGAACTATGTGTAGTTTGTGGAAATACAGCCAATGGTAGGCACTACGGGGCGATCACCTGCGAGGGTTGCAAGCTCTTTTTAAGCGCAGCATGCGCAAGCAGCTGGGCTACCAGTGTCGAGGAAGCAAAAGTTGTAAAGTTACCAAACACCGCAAAAATCGTTGTCAGTATTGTAGACTTCAGAAGTGCTTGGCGATGGGCATGAGAAATGACTATAATGTGCAACGTAAAAGAAAACCGGTATTGGGTGAGCCCAACTATGAAGAGATAAACGAAGTTCCCTCGAGCGTAGGACACGACTCACCACTGCCCGTCCACACCGTTACGCCGCGGCCGAAGAGGAGAAAGACACACTGTGAGAACACGTTGCAATCTGATAATAAACAGTATTGAGTTTATTTTTTCGTAGTATGGCTCATACTAACGGTCGCCGTGCACGTTCGTACAAGTCCGTGCAAGAGAGTCTCGAATAGTCCTGAGAAGAGCCAAGTCGCAATTACGTTCGTTCCCGCAAATACCTTTGTACCAGTTATCAAATATATACATATACCAAGAGTCATCTCTCAATTAATTCGACCTTACAGTTCGACTACCTTAAGTTTACCGAAAAAGAACAAAGGCGCATTAAAATGCAAATTTTTAAAATTGTTTCTGAGGCAGAGACTCAGGCAGAGATTAAGGTCTAAATGATGGATGCACAGTTTTAAGATAATGTACATAAATAGTTCATATATATGTATATTAATAGTTTATATCTTATAATTGTATTTATAAGAAATACATTATTAAATATAAATTTTTGAAATCATGATGTAGGTAAATTAAATTGAATTATAGTCACTATTATAATTCAATTTAATTTAGCATGAGTCCTTATTAAAGAAATAATTATTATACATATAGTAATGACTATGTAAAACTTTCCTGTCAGTAATAAAATTCCGCGCGAAATTTGATTTTCTCCCTCAGAGGCTACGATTTCTGGTGGCAAGTGTCCCTGCCCTACGACTAAATGCTCCAAAGCCAATCTCTGTCTCCCACTGATAATGGCCTTGCATTTATCCTCGTTAACTACTACGCCGTCTAATTGTCTCTTTAATCAATAAATTCCACCAAAGACTGCACACAGTCTAAAAGTATGAAAAATGTTATTTTTATGTAACTGTAAAGCAGAATGAAAGTTTCACCGCGTTTTTAGAAACACACACCTGCAGAAACATTGAGGCAGTTCTCCGCTTCCGTACATAGGCCATAAGAATGGTGTATTTCCATAACGTCCAAGACTATTGAGAAAATGCTTCGTACGATTAACGCCGTCTCTACATGACGTTTTGTCCGTTGCCATTGCAATAGCTTGCATAACATAATGCTGTACCTACTATAAGCGTAAGGTTTTTCGTATTAAGATATTCTAAGAACGTTTTATCACGGAAACCTAGAGATGTAAACGGGACACATTATTATTAAGTCAGAAATTAAATAATTAAAAAAAATACATGCTCACACGTAACGCGTTTACGTAATGTGACACGCACCATCAAATTCTGGACTATCGGCACCCTGTTCCATGCAGGATGTCAGAAGGTGCATCAACATTTTCTTCTCGATCACGCTAACCGTTTTGTTAGCGAACACATCGGCTCGAGAACAAGGAAGTTTGGTAAGTTTACCGTCCATAAAAGTGGCAACCCTAGAGACCGCACGGAATTCAGCATAACGCGCAATGTTGCTAGAAATCAACAGTTCCACTAATTCACCGCGGGGGAATAATAACTGCAATAAGAATCACGTGTCATGTACATATGCACATTAAGAGAATTAATGCGCGTATCTACAAATATCTGTAATCTTACTTTTAGGCGCCATATCGATATTAAATCTTCTATACTTTTTCTTGATACGGTCTATGCTTCACTGTTTCACATTCTCCTTTCTGTCAGCCTTATCAGGATCAGTCTTTTCCGCGCCATCGACTGCGGCACTATCTCTAGAACTCTCGGTCTGGGTATCCTTCGAAGAGACGTCAGGTAGGTCCGCATCGCTGCATGAAAAGGAAACTAGTCAGAATATACGAGATACCATCTAAAATCGTTAAACGGTTAATTTATGCAGATCATTTCTTACTTGGAAATATACCAGATTTCTCCGATGTTCTCGACTGTGGAATAAGTACTGGTCACTAGCTTTCAAAAATTTTTGTCCCCCTTCAAATCGACATTTGTATTTCTCTAGTATTACTTTTAACCGTTTTTAAATCTTCTATCCACTTTTGCAGGCCGTCGAAATTAAATGTAGCCCACAGCCCTCCGTAATATTCGTTGCTAAATAAATAAGTAAAAATTCTATTTAATAACGCACAAATATTGCCCTGATTATAAATAGCTTATCATATCATATTATGAAGTTACTGAATTATGTGATATTGTTATCTACACTAATTGGAATAATAATGAATATTTGTTAAGTTAAAAAATCTAAAAGTATAAGGCGCAAATTGATATTAAATAATTAATATTAATATTCATATAATATTCTAGGAATTTTATGCGCTTATAGGGTGTGAATCGCAGGCAAAATCTAAGACTGAAAATTAAATTTCAAGAATTGATAATCTGTGTTTTCAAATTACGGCTCGTGTTTAAGCTTCAACGTCTCTCAATACAAATTAAATTTTGCAAGATGTAGAATATAATTAAAGTGTTAAAAAGCGAATAACACTAAACTTTGCATGTTCTTTTAGCCATATTTTAAGAATAGATTTTTATTTTTTTAAGTAACAAAAATGCTTTTCTTTTACATTCTGGTCACTAGAAGGTCTAATAAATGATGGATATTTGAAACGCAACCACCAAAAATTTTTTTTATTCGGGAAAAGTGTGGCTACCTGAACTAGAACACGAACCAATATTTCTATTCTGCACAAAATACCGATGTATTTGCACTTTATTAGCGATTTCTCGAGGTATCTCATATTAGAAGTACACTTTTTCGATTTTGCATGAAGCTCATTTTTTACATTTTTCTAATTTTCAGAAAAATTAATATTTAAATTAGATTTTACATATTAGGATCTTAAAGCTTATTAAATTCCCTTCAAAATGACCTACTACATTTTTCAATTCTGCCCATATATAGGTTTCCGATCATCACACAAAATAGATGTGGTATCTCACACACATAACAGGGGACTTTCCTCTATTCTTATTATAAATAAGGCTAAAAAACATGCAGTGTTATTCACTTTTTTTGTTTCCTTAATTAATACAAACAATTCTTCAAAAATTCTTTTTGTACTACTTTTCAAACCAGAATATCCCCTTAATTTCGTTCAAAAGATATTTCTCTTAATTTTAAGTGGATAATATACTATAGATAATTTATATAGTACATTTATAAGAAATACAATTATTAATTATGAATTTTTTAAATCATGATGTAAATTAAATTAAAGTATAGTATATAATTACTATACACTATAATT
Organism: Temnothorax longispinosus; assembly: GCF_030848805.1. Classification (NCBI taxonomy): domain Eukaryota; kingdom Metazoa; phylum Arthropoda; class Insecta; order Hymenoptera; family Formicidae; genus Temnothorax; species Temnothorax longispinosus. Next base: position 54,247 of record NW_027270231.1, on the reverse strand, counting down.
ATACTATAATTCAAATTAATTTAGCATGAGTATTCCTTATTAAAGAAAAGAAATATATTAACGATTATTGTGTGTATAGTAATATTACTATGTAAAACATTAAGTGTTTATAATTATGGGTAACTTCTTACGTATCCTTACATGTTTTAATGTTGAATGTAAATTGTAATGTGGGACAGTAAAAATGACGAACAGCATTTCTCACTGGTTTCAGCGCCATACCGTGATTTTCGTAGCGGCCAATGCAGTAACTACGTTCTTAAGATAAAGCAGGTCATTTCGGACGAAGTCGCTAACAGTCGATAAGTCGCGTCGTTAAGGCTGTATTCTGTAACTCTTATATAACTACAGTAGTTTTGTTATCATCGTTATATTATCGTTGTGCAGATATAATATATGATAAAAAAACTGCGCAACGACAATATATAATAACGAATTGTTGTTAATAGTTATAGAATCAGAGCACTGATCTCTAAGCCGAGAACTCCGCGTGACGTGTTAGAGAAGTTATATTGCAATCAAAATTAAGTATGTTAATTGTTAGGACTTTCAGCCCTTAAAAGAAATTTGTTATGTCAATTGTTAAAAAGATATTGATGATTAACATAGAGTCTATTATTGCATCAAAGTTGCGACTTACATAGATCATTAATTAAGAAATTATGAAATTTTTTTGTTTTTCAGGTTGCTAAATATTAATCTGATGTTAAATTCAGTTTGATAAATTAAAAATGTCGGAGCCATATAGCGGCCGGATGTCAAAAGTAAAAATTCTATCATTTTTATTTTTAATATCCGCTATTTTTAATTAACTTTGCCATCCGATTAATATTGCGGTTATTTAAAAAAAACCTACATATGTATTCGCTTTTTTAGATTTTTATAAGATACTACAATTTTCCATGGAAAGGTTTGGTTGAAGGTCTGTTAATTTCCATATAAAATTGTAGTATCTTATAAACATCTAAAAAAAAAAACAAATTTATGTAGATTTTCATGAATTCACGAGTTTTAAGAGGCTTAAGGATTTTGTCGTTTTCTGTAGAACCTTGTAGTATTGTATGCAAAATTACAACCATTTACAAATCAAAAATTTATATAGATAAAAAATTGTACATTTATGTATCTTTCTATTGGACTTTACAACAGACTATACGAAAATAAAAACATAAGTATTTCGACTTCTGCGAATTAAGAAGTTATTAATAATAGATGAATTTTGGAAGATTTGTGTAAAAACTTGTAACATTTAACTAAAAATTACAAATTTAACTAGCCATAATAATAATTAGCCGTAATAAAATTTTTGAGCTGTACAAACAAATCGGTATTTGTTAGTATTTTTACGCAGTTGTAGTATTTTATGAGAAACTAAAAACTGAATTAGATTCTAAGTTGCATAGTTTTACGATACGTAAATTGTAATAGATTTCTTAATCATTTATAAATAATTGTAGTATTCTACAAGTAAGCAGATGTTTTAATTTTTTAAGATTTTGTTTTTTTCTTAAATTTTTAAAATTTGTAGATCTTTGTACTATTTTTTATAAAATTGTAGTTTTTCATAAAATATACTACTTGCAATAGTTTCTTGATTTGAGAACATTGTAATCTGTGGTACTATTTCGTAGATATTTCTACAAAAATATAACTATTTCTACAAAAATTAAATATTTCAACAAAAATGTACATTATGTACAAATTTCTATTTCTAGTCAATTTTGTAGTTATTCATAGAAATTTTTCCGCCAGGGATACGAACGTCTAACTCCAGATTTCTTTAGTTAGGTTAGTTCTTTCAAAAAACAGCGTTTTTGTAAACGTAGCGTTCTGTAATTCCAAAAATGCAATAAATGATTTCACGACATGTCACTCGTCCTAGAACTCCACGAACGCACGTGAAAAACGTATTGAAGCGATACGCCGCATCTGTATTTTCTTTAGAGGCGGAACTTATAAATTGTGCCTTCTGAAGCCTCGTACGTATTAGTCCAAGAGCTGACGACACTTTTGGCCAAGTGATTTTATAAATCACGATTTTCCGTTATAACCTGCGTGAATGACTTTTCTTCGATAATCCGAACACCTGGCTGGCCGTACTTGGGGGGTTTAGAAGTACGTAGGTGAGAAAAAAAACGAATTTTCAAGTCATAGTATAAGTCTTAATTTTTATCGGATATTGATAATTGATCACTCAGGAACATGCAAATAAATTGCCAGTTTGATTGCTCGGGGGGAATAGTCGCCAGGCTTAATTAAAAATAATTGAAAATAATTATTTTCAAGTCATACTATAAAAGCTGGGTTTTTTTTTACTAACAAGTATAGTGCTAACACATACCACCCAAAAAAGCCAAGTGAAAATTTTGGTGGCAACATCTCTAAAAAATTATTGAAAATGCACAAAGCCAGAGCGCGGCGGAGGGGTCTGATGATGGCCTCAATTGTTTTTAGCGTCCATGAGTTTTTAAAAACGTGTATTTTAACTATCATTATCGTATCAATTTATGAAAAAGTTGATAAATAATAAATACCCAGGTAGCAGACAGTCGTCATAATGACGTGATTCTTACGTCATTTTATGACGTATGTTACGTCATTTATTCCTAAAGTTTAACGTAAAAATGACGTATTTTTCACGGTCCTAAGTCACATCCCAACGACGTCATTTTCTGACGTTTTATTGACGGCAAAAATAGGTCCAATGTACGACATACCGGTTTCTAGAAATGTTTTTTATGAAATTAAAATTTTAAAATGTCTACTTGATAAACGTTTATAAAAAAATGTTCTTTTTCTTTATCTAAGAAAAAAAAAGCTTTTTAACTGTTTCGTTACATATGCCATGTGCGTATAGCCGCTCTCAAGGCGGTCACCCATCCTAGTACAGTACCGCGTCCGAGTCGCTTGACTTCGATGATCCAGTGGACAGTGACGATCTTCTCACCCTGATGCTTCCTTATTAAGTGTACTTGTCTATAACAGGTACATCTTTAAAGTGGTCAAAAATCTTGTAATGATATCTTCTTAATAGTTATAACACTGCATGAAATAGTTGTCATAAAACTATAATTACACACGCAACTAGATCCACTTATACCATAAATTCACAACGTCAATCATAAAGTTACGAAATACTTTATAAATGTAGGAATATTCCTGTGAAAAATACTGTGAAAAATATGTCATTTTTACGTCAAACTTTAGGAATAAATGACGTAACATGCGTCATAAAATGACGTAAGAATCACGTCATTATGACGACTGTCTGCTACCTGGGTAGTCAATTAAACGTCTATATAATGTCATTTTACAAAGTCTTTTTGACGTATTAAAACATGACGTTAAATATACGTCACTTAATCGACGAATGACGTTACTGACCAATTATGACCAAATATTGACGTCAAAATGACGAGTGCTTGCTACCTGGGTATTATGTAGCCCCCGAGCAATCGAACTGGCAATTTATTTGCATGTTCCTGAGTGATCAATTATCAATATCCGATAAAAATTAAGACTTATACTATGACTTAAAAATCCGTTTTTTTTTCTCACCTGCGTACTTCTAAACCCCCTAAGTACGGCCAGCCAGGTGTTCGGATTATCGAAGGAGAGTCGTCCACGCAGGTTATAACGGAAAATTGTGATTTATAAAATCACTTGGCCAAAAGTGTCGTCAGCTCTCCGCCTAATACGAGCGCTCGGCCGGAGCGGGCCGTGCGCTCTGTCCCTTGGTTCTTTTGTCCGGATTACTTGACAGCAATAAAGATTGTTTGAAGTTGAGAGAAAGAGAGAGAGATTGTGTTATTCTTTTTTGCGACCATCTGTGGCGGTTATAATTCAATAGATCAAACCGCGCATTCTACATAGTTCCGAGAAAAAGCGCGCGAGCGGCGCCGACAACGTTGCGTCCCAGGCGGCGAGGCACACGTGTGCCGCGCATGCTCGAGCATGTTAGGAGGGGCGCGCAGCCCGGCCGAGCGAGCATTCGTTTCGCAGACATCGCGCGTGATACATCGTGCGTTACTTACGGTCGAATCAAATACGTAATTGCGTCATCTTTTCGTCTCATTTCGCTATAAAGTTGTGCGGTCGCTGAAATCTGCCTATTCGTGTGCATTAAGACTATAACTATTTACCATACATCAATTCACGTGGTTGATCCGGACAACTACGATCGTCACCGAGAGGAATCCAGAGATATTCCCGGCGAGCCATGCCGGCACGTGGAACGAAGGAAGGAAGCCATTTTCAGGAACGTTCGAGAGAGCCTTTTCGACAGGAATCACGAGCCCTTTCGAAGTCTTCGAGGAAAAGTATCGAGGAACTCAGATATACTCAAATTTAAACTCATCAATTCAAAGGTAACCGTTTGAGCACGGGCGTTAGAATTTCACCTAACGTTACTCAAGGGATCCGCAAGGGATAATTAAACCCTCGACGGTTACAATTTTGCAACTTGCTGAATTCAGAGAGCAAGTTTAACTCATTTGAGGTAAATTTATTTCGAGTCATTTGTAACACTGAGCTCAGTCTAAAGTAAAGTCAATAATTAATTCTTCGGTTGCAACCATTTCATTTCATTTCATTTCATTTACAAGTAACACCGTTATTTCTTTCTTATACGTACGTGCTTTGTACTTAATAACCGTTTCACATTACATTGTCTGCGATAAGATATATTTACTTTTGCTTGCGTTTTTGAGAACATCTCTCAATAGATATTGAATTATATTTTCACGTGATAACATTGCGGTGTGTATTTGCGTAGCATTCACGACTCGTTCATAACGTTTATAACAACATTACTTGCGATAACTTCTGTTACCAGTTTTTATACGTTTTGATGATATCTCTTGATATATTATTCTTTGTATTATCACCGTGATTATTCTGCCAATTTCTTATTATCTAATATTGCGTTTGTGTTGTGTCGAATTAATGTATCAATCAAAGATTGAAGGCCTACTACAATTGTAATTCAGTACACTTAGTTGAAAACTTATTGCTCTTGTCGTATTTATCTCTCGTGTCGTAATAATAGCTCATGTTGTAAGTAATATTTTTGTGCCGTGATTTGTACACAATTTCTGTAATACTCAGTCAATATTCGAATTACGAAGAATACTATCTACAAGGCCGATGACAATTATTCATGATTGAACTAAAAGATTGATGCATTATTTCCCCGATTGTTTGAATTATATCTGATATTCATGTTTCTAATTGATTTATGTCTATGTTTTTAACGATCCTTTCTTTGATAAATAACAACTCGTTCGAAGCTTGACTACGTCAAGATAATATTATATTTGAGCATACTATTTTTATTCCTCTTATGAAGAATAAATTCATTTAATAATAAATTACATTAATGAATCTAGAGTCTATTCGACAATAGCTTTAAAGAAAGGACTGTTCTACTATAACTAATTATTTGTTTAATTTTCTGTATTTGATACATTTATTGTATTTCTATTGTCTTTTTATATTATTTATGTACAATTTTGTTCACGAATACTGGGAAGGTTTTCGGGCAGTTTCCCTTCTCCTATGCAACAAATGTTGGTATTCTTTGTATAGTTCTGCCCAATCTAGCCATTTCAAATTACATAAATTACTAAACGCAATCTCTCTCTCAATAAACGGATTCTTATGATTTGTTCCTTCCTCATCTAATTCTAGAGTTCAGGCTTGTGCGCGAGCTTGTGCAAACAAAGATCTTTTGACTTTTGACTAGGTGTTTAGGCGGGCGCACTGAAAGAAAATTCCAACGAATCTTTCAATTCGACTGTGTGGCGTATCGCTCCCAAACACCTATAAATTCGGGCTTCAAAATTGTTCAAATCGCTGCATATTTGGCTACTGGCATCTTTAATGAAAACTATACTGCCATTTATTAACGATTCAGTTATTAGAAATCAATATCGGCCAGCAGTGCAAATGTTTGCTGATAATTATGATGCGCAGCGAGTTACGAAAGGGGAGCGGCGCCGAAACAGCACGATCAAGGAGGCTCGCACAGCTCGTAAACTGGAGCAAATGTAACGAAACGAGTTTTATAAAGAAGCTGAAGGCTTGTAGTATGGCCCTGGTATAGCTGATTAGCATAAGATTGCGGTAAGTCACCAATAAATGATATTTTTTGTACCGCAAACTTTAAACGCGTTTTTCTCGAAATTTCATTTTCGTACTTTCTTAAAATCTGCGGAAAAGATAGAAAAAAAAAATTGATCAATCGATTTGATTCAAAGTGCGTTAGCTAAAGAATGAACAACCATTCTATGTGAACTTCAAACATTAGTAAAAACATTAATTTAAATAATTGTTATTGTATAAAAACGGAAGATTTTTTTCTCAAAAATGTTATTTTTTTGTTCAAGTGCTAAAAAATTTGTATTTTACAGTTTTTTAACCATGTTTCTGGTTCATATAAAATAAAAATACATGAAAATTAATAATTTTTTGGTTTTTTTGTTTCAGATCAAAATACCGGACTACATTTTTCCCGCAGATTGACAACTCGGTTGGCGATACGCCCTGATTAGAGATACACCACGGCGCAATTTTGCAATTAATTTACAATATAATTTTTTTTTACCTCTTCAAATAAGCAGTTAAATATTGTAAAAAGTTTAGAAACCTCAACTGCATTATTGTCAACAAAAAAATTCTTAAAAATCTCCTCTTTTTTAGCTTTCTAAACCAGGTTCTCCCTTTAAATGTGACGAACGTTTCGGCTTTTCTTTCGAGCCATCTTCAGCATTTATTAAGTAGTCAAAAACTACTGCGACTTTTCAATTTTTGTACTTCTTTGACTGCTGCAGATCTTGTGTAGAAATGTGCACTATAACCGTGCGTACCAGCTCGCTTGTCACGGCATCTCCTCAAGAAAGGAGCTTCCTACCTCGAGCTCCGCAGAGGAATAGAATAAATCTTCTTTTCTTAATAAATGCTGAAGATGGCTCGAAAGAAGAGCCAAAACGTTCGTCACATTTAAATACACGTTTTAGTTTTATTTGCGCACCACGTTCCGCGCCCGACTCGCATTCGCCGTTAAATCTTTAATAAATTCTTTAGCAATAAAACTGCTAGTTTTTATAATTATTCTGTTACCTATTGCAGGTCAAAATATTCCTACTGGCAAGAAGTCTCCGCTCTCATCTCTGAGAAGGTCTTCCGCAATCGCTTTCGTGAATGTATATGTATATATTCGACCATCCAGAAATGATTCTAGTCAAACAATAGTTTATCTCTTTCATTATTAATATATTTAATTATTTTATTATATTGAACTTTAAAGAATTACCTAGATATTTTTTCCTCAGTTATGTTTTCGTGTAAGTAACGTATAAACACGATAAGGTCTTTGTGATTAATGGGATACGAGTAGAATCGCTCTTTAATATGTTTCACATGACAGTTCGTACAAGCTATTGACACATAAATAAGTGACTGCGATCGATCATTAAGCGTAATTTATGTTTCTTTCTTAAAATTAGTGAAAATTACAGAATACAAATAATTTTTGCCGATTATTATTAGTAGAACACATATTAGACACATATTCTAGACACCTAGAATAATGTAATATTTGAAGAAGTTACAAAGCAACCGAGCCTAGCATTATATGGTGTATTTGCAGCAGCATTTGATGTAACAATAGCATTGGGAGAAAATCCATTTAATAAAAAGAAATGTACTTTTTTTAATTAATAAAGTATTATTAAATAAAAGTTGATATTGAATTTAGCGATAATCAATAAAGGATTCTTTTCTAATAGAAATTTAGTGAGAAATATCCGCGGTTGCTCTAACTTCCGCAAATTTGGAAATTTCGAACTAACTTTTTTTTAATCGATAAAGTATCATTAAAGAAAGATTAGTATTGAATTGAAGTATTGAATTCGGCGATAATCGGTCAAAAGATTCTTTTTTTTTAATATTGTATAAAAAAAAACTGATTAAAGACCTGCCCCCGGGTCGTAAAGTTCAATGGAATGGCACCCGGAACAGGATGAAGCCCGTAAAATTTCTGTCAAAATATAAAAATAAACAAGTGTGCAAATTAGGAATTTGCACATTGCTTCGTCAACATTTTATTGTGCTCATAAAACTTCCTCTGTGAGAAACCCAAATTATACTATACTAAATAATAATACTAATAATTATGCATTAAATAAAATACAAGTTTCCTCATAAGAGGAGTTTTGTAAGCGCAATAAAATGTTGATGATGCAATGTACAAACTCCAAATTTGCACACTTAGAAATGTCGTTTATGCCGTTGTTATTTACTTAGCGTTCCTCCAATGCCTCGCCACGCGCCTACAACGTGAACGTTGCCTGGGCTGCAGCTTCTCGTCGAATCGCACGGACGCATCTTGATTTGCGTTTTTTTTTATAAATTAATGGCTACGTTTACACCCAGCGACCTGATCGCGGCCTGACTTATATTGTGACCCGAAATAGGTCTAGTCATCATTCGTTTACACCGAGAGAGACTTAAAAATTGACGGGATCGTATTTGGGATCGCCCTGAATCTTACCATATTTGACAGCTCAGTCTGAAGTTACGCCTTTAGATATTTTGATCGTTGACAGTTTGACAGAATTAACAAGTGTTGTATTCATTAAGTTCGAATCAAGTTCATTAATTTTATATAATGACACCCGAGGAGTATTTTATACAGTTTTATTACCAATTTATTTTTGAAAATAATAGAAGAAGAAATCTTCTTTTTATGAATATTATGCGTAAAAAAGACAGATGTGGGACAGAATTAAACGATTGCAGAGGCTCCAAATGGCAATGTTTACGCATTATGCACGCATGTTACCAATGAATAACATTTTGGAAACGTATTTAAACGCAATAAGAGTTGATAGAAGTATATGGATGAAACCGAGGAGTAACCATTTTTGGAGTGAAATTGTTCTGACGACGTACACTGATTCAGATTGGCTAGAAAGTTTTCGAATGCGAAAGAATACATTTGATTATCTGTGTTCGTTGTTACAACCGATTTGGAGCCAAAGCCTCTTTTATTGAAATCAAGAGAACCGTTATCAGTTCAGAAACAAGTCGCTATTGCATTATATAAAATGGCAAGTTGCGCAGAGTATCGGGTAGTTGGAAACGTATTTGGCATCCATAAGTCCACTGTAAAAAAATGTTTGTATCGAGTTGTAAATGCGATCAATGAATTGATAATGCCAGATTTTCTGCGAATGCCAAATGAAATTGAAGCTTCTGAAATAGCATCACGTTTTGAGAGAATTTCCCACATACCGCAAATTATTGGATGCATCGACGGTTCTCATATACCTATATTAGCACCTTCAGAGGGTTATCGGGATTACGTTAACCGTAAGGGTTGGCCTTCTTTTAATTTACAGGCAGTTGTCGATGACAAATGCAGGTGTGTATTATTTACAATTTATATAATCACAGGATGATACTGTAGGTCATAATTAATAAATCTTCTTATGTACAGATTAGAGATATTTGTATTCGCCACCCTGGAAATACTTATGATGCTGCAGTATTTAAAGACTCCAATTTATACAGGAATGTTAAAAATATTATTCCACAGGTAAAGTGACAATTAATATATTTTTTTATTTATACCTTATCACATGTCTGAATATTATTTTATAATTTATATTTTAGACCACGCGAAATATCAATGGCTTGGAAGTACCATATTTATCGTCGGAGACCCAGCGTACCCACTTTTGCCATAGGTAATGAAAGGCTATCCTGGTACGTTACAGCCGAACAGGAGTCTTTCAATGTTTATCTCAATTCAGCGAGGGTTACAATAGAAATGGCCTTTGGGCGGTCGAAAGGACGTTGGAGGATACTTTTAAAAAAGATTGATGTTAATTACTTGTTCGTTCCAAACATTACGAGTGCTTGTTGCATTTTGCAAAATTTGTTAGAAACAAAAAATGAAGCATTTATTCAGCAATGGCTTAATGATGTGGCTGAAGCACAATATATCAACAGCCAATGGATATGGGTAATCGGGAACGTGACGACATCACTGGATCACATATTCGTCAGCATTTAATAAACTACCTGTCGACACATTACCCACTTCGTAAAAGTATGTTACGATAATTATTGTACGTTACTAAAATAAACAGAGAATACAATAAATATAGTTTTTTTTATTTGTACATGTATATTTACTTCATATTATTGAAATCAAATAAACGCGAAAGTTAATTGTGGTGAAGACATTAGAGTACTTGTCTAAAAAGTATGTCCGTAAGATAATGAAGGTAAAGATGAAGTTGTGTATATTGACGATGAGGCTGATGTTGATATTGGGGGAGATGGTTCTGGTAAGCCACATGAATTTATGAATGGGGTAGATGAATAAAAAGGATTGGAGTCGACGAGAATGGTGGACGAGGATAATTTTCATGAAAATTGCATGGATATGGTTGCTGAAAGTTGTTCCCATGTTGCATTGCTTGCATTCCTGCCATAAAATTATTTAACATTTAAAGTTGATGTTCATGCTCCTTCTCTAACATTTCCTTTTCCCACTGACGTTGAGATATCATTTGCGACTGTGTGGACTCATTAAACATATCCATTTGTTTTTCAATTACTCCTTGCATTTGCTGTGCCTGACATTTAGCAAAAACTTCTGCGAAGTTCTGCGCCAATTTCACCTGTGTATACCGCCCTGAAAGTAAATCGCTCGTTTTTGTATTAAAAAACAATATTATGTAATCTAGCTAAAATAACTATTGTATATATATATATATATATATATATATATAGTATATATAGAGGGGTAAAAGTCATAGTCATAGTGGGTAAGTCAAATTCTTTTAAATTTTTTCTCGCATGGATAGATGCAATCTATACAATATATAAATTGCATCTATGCACACGAAAAAATATTTTTAAAATTTGACTTACACCACTGTGATTTTTACCCCTCCAATATATAATATAATATATATATATATTATATATATATATATATATATATATGTATATACACACACACACACAGGGTGAATCATTTTAATCAATCCACGCAAATATCTTGAAAAGAAGTTTTTCAAAGAAATCTTTTAGAAAAATAGTTTATGGCTTCTAGGGGAACATAAGATGGTGTTATTGATTTGACCTTGGATAGTCGTTTGAAGATCACATAAAGGTCACCTTTAATTTCTTAAATGGAATCCCTTATATTATGGTATATTGTTATGTCCCCCTCGAAGTCAAGAAACTTTGTATAAAATGTTTTTTTGAAAAACTTCTTTTTCGAGTTATTCGCGTGGATGGATTAAAATGGTCTACCCTGTATATATATATATAATATATTATATATATATATATGATGGGATGTATTGGAGATAAAACTTTAAATCAGTCATCGAAAAGAACGAAAATCGGAAAAAGTTAAAGATTGAACTGGATAGACATCGAAACACAGATTTTTATTGAATTATGCATAGAAAAAACGAATAATTCAATTAATAGACGGAAAGCGCCATAAGCAATATAGATAATTACTCAAATCACTAGAACGAACATGAAAGAAATGAGTTTTATTAAATGGCGCACACAAATAAAAACCAAATTAAAGCATTAAAAGAGGCATACTTTAAATGTAAACGAAGTAACAGCGTTTAGCGGTGCCGCCCGTAAGTTTTCAATTTACGATATATATATATATGGGCAGATCCATTACTTTCGACCAAAAGTTGCGGGGTGGGTCACCGATTTTGATGCCGATTTTTTTTTTCCTCGAAAGTACACTAGAAAAGGAGATGATCCTGAAAATTTGAGCCCGATTCGATCAAATCGGCCGCTGGAGAATTTTTTAATTTTGAAAAAAGTCGATTTTTCAGTCATTTTCAAAAATTTATATCTCAGCTTCTATATAACTTAGAGACTCGTTTGAGGCCGCATTCTTTTCTGTAAACCTCTACTTTTAAGAAAAAAATTGGTCATGGTTTACACTCAAGTCCGGCTTCACGGCGAGCTGCTAACTAAACCACTGTTTTAGAGAAATTTTACCTATTTTTGAAATGCTGTCATATCTTAAAGTTTTCGAAGTAGAGGGTTGATCAGCAGCTGATATTTTTTGTTCAGGTATACTCTGAAGAAATCTACCCACTTTTTACTTGATTGCTTCTATTTCGTTAAGTTATGGCCATCTAAAGCCGATCGATTTCGAAAAATCGCCATTTTCAGATAGCCAGAACTTTTTTCTTTCAACTCGAAATCCTTTGAAATTTTCAGGGAATATACTTCATTATATCCTTAAACACCCTGAAAATTTCATTTTTGGAATAGAAGTGGTTTTCCGAGTTATGAATTTTTAAAATTGTCAACTTTTTCGATTTAATCTGACATTTTTTGTGGTTTTATCATCAATTTGAAAAACAAAAACAAATAAATTAAATTAAATTAAATTAGATTCTCAATCGGACTGACGGTAAATTATGAGCAACGTATATTTGCTAACATGGACCTGATAGTTCTCAATACTTTGGAAATTTGGTATTCAACATATTATTAAAAGAATAAAACAATATTTACTTTTAAAAATTTTAAACAAATAAATTAAAATAAAAAATAATTAATTTTTTCCCTCAATTTCTTCTCAAACATCCGTTTTGCTCCTTATTTTCGAATATATTTTCCGAAAATATCAATTTTATTACATAAATTTACAAAATTGTGATAAAACCACAAAAAATGTCATATTAAATCAAAAGTTGACATTTTAAAAATTTCATAACTCGGAACCACTTCGT